>NW_026267355.1:357787-359813 GCF_000697945.3 Frankliniella occidentalis | reverse complement strand
CCACGTCACGCGGCTAACCTAACCTTCCAATGCTTTTGGTATAGGACCGTCACGCTAGCGTAGACCCCCCCTCCCCCCCCCAAACGCGTGACGTAATATGTGGACGACCCCTAAGACCGAAAACCTAGTTCACATTCAGTCTTTCCGGTGGACTCTTCCACTAAACTAATAGGACACGTGAAAAAACACAAACTCTAAATTGGGGGGGGGGGGGGTTGCCTTGGTTAGATGTATCTTTGAGCACATCTTTATCAGATACAAATTTGTCTGTACGGGGGTACAAATTTTACCCAGGCTGGGTACAAATGCTGTAATTTGCATGTAACGTAGTTACAAATTTGTATCTGGTTTGGATGTGCACAGACACATCTAACCTACGTACAAAAATTGTCCGTCCGTCTGAGTGAGCAGGGAAAACAACGAAGAAACTCTCGCTCTAAAAAGCCTTTTAATCCGAAATTTCACGGAGAATATTAGAAAAAATGGTGTGTTTTTTGTTTGTTTTTTAGAAAATTTGAAGTTTTGAAATGTTAATTTGTTCTTTGGACTACTCCTACACACTAGTAAGGAGCCTTCAACAAATTAGGAGGCGAGGCCTATGCGCTCTGCGGCATGGGTTTCCTATTCGGGTGCAACTCTAAATCTTTTACAAAGAATTTGTTCGTATAATGCAAAGAATTCTGTGCAACCGTAATATACAGGAAATTTCCTTGTATGTTACAAGAAATTTTCTTGTATTACACAAAAGTTTTCTTTGTATTACAATGACTTTTCTTTGTATTACAAAGAAAATTTGGCTTTGTATTACGGTTGCACAAAATTCTTTGTAATACAAGAATTTTCTTTGTACACTCTCAGCCCGTTACTGACATTTTGCAAATACACAATGAACTTGCTTATACAGCAGTAACACTCACCAAATTGCACGTAATACTAACGAATTTAGTAAGTAATACTAATTATTTTGTTGGCAAGTACTTAGGATGATGTTCCTAAGTAGTTCCTCTAACAAAATAATTAGTAATACTTACTAAATTTTTGAGTATTACGTGCAATTTTGTGAGTATCAAATTCGTTAGAACCTGACTGACCATCGCCTTCTCACTGCCGTCACGGGCTAAGTGCTTGGCAGGTTTACCAATGACACGCTTTAACGAATAAGACACAGTATTCGAACTAATATGACACGATTTAAAGCCGTTTAAATTAGACGTCACGGTGTTTGAATAAAAGTGACCATTTTACCGGTATAAACTATACATTTTGTCGATATTTTGAAATGGTGCTCAATTTCTTACAAATCAAATCTCCAAAGTGACTAAAACGGTTGAACATAGTAGCACCTCTGTGGAGTTATAATTAAAGATTCAGAATGTTCTGCTTCTTTTTACCCCTTTTTCTCTTTGCGGCGGGGATGTGGGTATCTCCTCTATAACTTTCCTATTGGAAAACTCTTACGACTTTGTCAGGTCTCGTGGCAAAAACGAGGGTGTTTCAATTGCCTCTTATGCTCTGATTTCACAATTCAATTTTTGCAGACGGCAACGAGAGTAAAGGCCGACTTCAAATCGCGCCGCACGCGCCAAAGTACGTCAATGTACAGAGTACATACATACCTCGCCGCCGCGGGCCCAGCAGGCCCCGCAGCAACGCGCACAGCGCAGCGAAACGAAAGCGAAAAGATAAAAAGGCCACGATAGGAACCTCAAAAAGGTTAAAATGTCCAAGGTTAGAGATCGCGGCTATCAAGGCCTTGAAGATATCCTCGAACTTAGTGAGTACAAAGTTGCTACGCGTGTGCGGCCCCTGCCCCCTCCCCCCTGCCAATAGTACACTGTGGGGTGTGCGCCCTCCCATTCATTGATGGGCAATATGCACAACGCCCGCAGACATTTCTATTTCCGTCAGTTCAAAGTCGGCTAATGATCTTCCGATATCGACCAAGAAAAGACGTGTGTGAGGTGGATTAATCCGTGTGTTTCACCAGTGGTCAAAAGATGCCCACCTATAGGTATATATAAGTATA
>NW_026267355.1:351139-357737 GCF_000697945.3 Frankliniella occidentalis | reverse complement strand
CCCCCCCCTCCCAAGCATACTCAACCACCGCATGCCACTACATATGAAAAATTGTCGCGCCAATCGTCGGGCATCCGACGCAGCAATTTTTCATACTTGAGGCTGTAAGGAAAATATAATCGATCAGCCGTCCCCCCCTCAGGCCATCATCGTCTTCCACAAGCCGGCCGCATCGTCGGCTTGTCGATGGAGAGGGGGGGGGGGGGGCTACCATGCGCTTCAATTACTAGCGCCGGGCTCAGCGCGACCCAAAGCCTTCACGAGAATGTGAGAGCAAACCCTGCTAGCGGCAAATCCACCAGACGATCATTAAATAGAAAACGACAAAAGAGGAAACGTTCACCTGCCGCTAGAGAGAATCGGCGCGGGCTTGGCGTGGCAGGTACGCCCCAGCCAGCCAGGCCCGGCGGTCCATTCATACGCTAGCCCGGCGCGAACACCACGCCCGGCCCGGGCCCCGGCCGACAGACAGACAGACGGCAGGCAGGCAGGCAGACGGACACACGGACGCACATCTCACTCTCAAGCGCACCAGAACGAGTCAGGATTGGGGTGCCGATCGGAAAATAAGAAAAACCGATGGGGGCAGGTGAGGGACGCAGCAGCAGCACCGGCTGCGGCGATGGGGGGAAAATAAAGAAAGGAATAACAGGAGAAAAAGGACAGCAGTGGCAGGTGCAGGTAAGGGGGGGGGGCAGGGGGCAGAAAGAGTACTGTAGTGGGAGGGGCGAGACGCCGCGGATTGTTGCAGTCAGATGGCGAGTGTAGCCGGGCGGGGCGGGGCGGCCAGTGCCGGACTGGTTTTAAATGTCCATAGAACAGCTATTTTCTCTCCGTCTCTCTCTCTCACTCGGGCAGTTCCGCCGGTTCAGTTTTTGCAGTGCCCCACAGCGCACTGCGCGCGCCCCGCGGCCAATGACCGCGCCGCCCAGCCTGCTCGGCCCGGCACACCTGGGGCGGGGCGGGGCGGGGCGGAGGGGCGTCGCATTCCAGACGGATAGTCTCCCCGCGTGCCAAGAGCGCGTCGGTCGCCTGCATTCGAAAACCAAACCGCGCCGCCGGTAGAGTCTGCGAGCCTGCCGCGCGGATACGACGACGGGGAAGCACCACACCACCCATTCCTGTTCCGTTTCCACGACGACCGAGCCCCTCCCCCCTCCCCTACTGGCGCCGCTGGCGCCTAGCGAGCGGGGCGGGCAGCTGCACCGCGCGGGTTGCAATGTTGTGCAAGGCCCGCCTGTACAGTAGTCTGCCCGGGCTGCACAGTACTAGCTCTCGTATCAGACGGGACCTCGCGGGGCGCGAACGGCAAGCAGGCCGCGAGAATCACGCGGCAGCGGAGAGCTCTCGCGAAAGCCCTCCCCCCCTCTTCCCCAAACCCGCCCGCCATTCGACAGAGTTTACACACCACTACAGCGGGCGGTGCGACCCGGGAATGTACCATCACACGTGACATAAGAGCAATGACACTGTGACGGGGCCGGGCGCGCCGGACGGGCCGGACCACATTCCGGTCGCGCACCGCAAACCCTTTCGCCGGGCAAACAGTGAATCAGCAGCAGCAGCAGCTGCGGCAGAGCGGAGGCCTTCCCTTCGCCCTGAGCAACAACAGAGTTATACAACTCGGCCGCGGCATGGGCCGGGAAGGAAGGCAAGGATTTGGTATTCTTTGCCGCCAGGAGCTTTACGACTCTCCCACCCGCGCTCTGCCCCCCCCCCCTCACCCTTTCCCCTCTACCGCCAAACACGTACGAACGTACACTCACTGAGGTGGTGAGTCAAGTGAGTTCGCAGGAGACGAGCCCCCCCCCCCTCCCCCCGCGCTCGTCCCGCGGCTCTCCCAAATGGGCCCCGTCCGGCGTCATCGCCCACCTCGGCGGAGCCCACGCCACGGCGGCGGCCCGGAGCAGTGGACTCCCATAGTGCAGCGCCCACCCCGCTCGGCAGCCAATCATGGCAACACATCCGATCGCCGCCGTTAAAACCACTTAACCCCTCGCGGCGAGTGTCAGAAAACAATCGAGCGTGGCAGGCAGTGCCGCTGCCGCCGCCTCGGGGCTTTGGTCCGTCCCGAGCCACGTCCTTGCTGGTGCCTTGCTCCTGAGCGAACGACAAAAGATAATGACCTTGGGCGCGCGAGGATGCTCCCCTCTCCTCTTCCCCCTTTCCCAGGGCCTCTCCGGCGCCGAGAGCGGCCGCGAGTCCGCCACGGGCGGCGCGGGAGGCCGCGAGCCGCGAGCCCGGCCGGAGCGGGGACCTCAACGTGTTCCTCATTATCACTTTTCCTTTCCGAGGCCGCATAGGGACGGTCCCCCTGGTCCAGTGCCCAGCTGCCCAGCGCGCCTCGAGATGGCACGCAGCGTGTTCCTGGAAGAGGATGGTCCTTCACCCTCGGGCTGGCCTCGGGACCCGCCCGTCCGCCCGGAGGGACGTCCCATCGCGCCGTTCGGCTCCGCTCGGAGATTCCACCATATAATCCCCGGGCGGGCCGAGCTCGGGCCGAGCCGCCCAGTGGCGCCAACCTCCCTTCGCCCTGCTCCGCCCCGCACAGGTAGGCGTGGCGGGGCGTGGGCCGCCGCCACCTGCCTTACATAAGGAGGCCCTCCCCCGCCCTGCAGCAGCGCCATTGAAACGGCAGACGGGCGCGGCGATTTCAATCAGTCTCACTCTAACTTTATCAACCAGTATTAACACGCGATGCGCTCGGCTGTATGAAGTACGGCGGCGCCAAAGTACACTTCTACACGGTACAGTATGATAGGACGCAGACCAGGGTGAACGCTCGCGCCAAAATGCCATCAGCCGGTGCATAAGACAAATCCACGTCCCGCACGGGGATGTGGAGCAGGTCCATAGCAGCCAGGGGCATACCGCCGTCGGAAACAACTCTAGTGCTTGTCTGAACTGCATTTAATTTTTAACGGACTTGGCAACATCGAGGCAAGCTGTTTCCGACAGTGTGCGCGTCAAAAACATAACACAGCAATGGCAATTTAAGATTTTTCAACTCACCAGAATCTGAAGGTGTGAGGTTGCCGGGTATGGAGGGGTGGTCCGTCTTGCTCAGGTGGTAGCTATGGTCGTTGAAGAAGTGGTTGGACACGGTCTGCTGCGGCCGGGAGTCGAACCGGGAGGTGCGCTCATGGTGTTGCTGGTACAGGGACGTCCGCACAGTCTGCCCGGTAACTTTCGATACCGACACGCACGCGGTGGGTGCGTCTTCGTCCACCAGGGAAGTGTCATTGTCGGCGGTCAGGTCATCATCGTCATCTTCATCATCGTCTTCATCATCTTCCTCCTCCTCCTCCTCTACATCGGTCTCCTCGTCGTCCTCATCCACCTCCTCGTCGTCGAGGATTTCCTCTTTGCAGAGTGACTGGGCGAGGGCGTCGACGTCGGGTTTGAAGTCAGCCGACTCCTCGTTATCACTAGACATACTCTGGGGAGTGTCGGGCCGACCGGAGTCGTCACTTTCGTCCTGAGACGCAGCTGTCCGTTCACTACCTACCACGGTGGCCGCACTCGCCCGATGGTTAGTCCTAAGTATGCTACGCGTGTTGGATTTGACAGCGGATTGTCTACTTGAGAGTTGCACACTGGTGGGGGTATGTGAATGCACTACTTCGGCGTCCTTGGTGGGGGTCTGCAGGGTGGCAGGGGAGCAGGTCTGCAGGGCAGGCCCGCTCTTCACCGGGCTCTCCTGGACCCTCTCGAGGGGGTTGGGGCGCTCCTTGTCGTCGACGCAGGACCCGGCCCACATGCAGTCGTGGCGGACCTGGAGCAGCCCAGGGCCCTCGCCAAGGAGGTCCAGGTTGCTGTCCAGTTCCGGCAGGAACCCCTCGAAGAGAGGGGTGTCGTCCAGCTTCATGTCGAAGCTCATGTTGAGCTCGTCGAAAATGTTGTTGAACAGATCGAGCGAGGACTCCTCGGGCATGCAAATTTGGCCCGTGGGGTTGCCCCAAGGGTGCTCGAACTGGGGTGGCATGGTGGTCTCTGCAACACATACCGCGCGCGTTACTACACAGGAAAGGAGTCAACCAAAAATTGGCAAGTTCTGGGATCCACGAAAGAGAGCCAGTGAAAGATATACATCACATCCCATACAATTAAACAAAATGTCGTAATAATAAACCAGCTTGTTAGTCGATTACTTTTCTGGTATAATATGGGAAATGAGGACAGCGTATTGACTGGACAAAATAAATCAAGTTGTAGAAAAAGTTACAGGCTGATTCATCATAATGAGAGAAATCAAAACTAAAGTTTAAGTAAGGCTAACAATGTTTTGAAAGCACAATAATAATAAATATTTAGGAAAAATTAAATTGCAAGTTAAATGTATGAATACAGGATGTATGTAATGGCTTCAATCAAGATATCCGTCTCGATTCATCAACAAAATGAATAGGATCTAAACTTTCCCGCCCACCTGTCAATTACCACTTTGTGACCAGGCTGTACGCCCTACAGAAACCCATTAAAAGAAATTTTCATTTGAGCGGCAATAGAAATGCGGCACGTCCCTGTCGCGTCCCGCCCCTAGCACTACGAGCAAAATGTATCAGAGAGGTCTACACATAAACTAATCTAAGGGCGTAACGGCCCCGCGTCCTGGGCGGTTTGACAGCTTGGGCGTAGCTCAACAATCGAAGGCTGCCAGCCGAGCATGGCCGCCGCGCCGGCCGGCGCGGCAGCGAAGGCACGCAGGCCCCAGCTCAGCCCCAGCGGCACGGCCCGGGCGGGGGAGAGGAGGAGGCAAGCCGAAGCCGGGCCGGCGCTGTAGCACGGCTGCTAGACGAAGCCCGTCGCCACAACAGTCAAACGCTGACAAACACCGCCAGACTTCCGAGAAGAAGCCGGGCAGGAACAGTTTCGCTGGAAGGCGCCAAAGAACCAACGATTGCACAACGAGTGCCAAGCGTTAAAGTTAACGTGAGGGACCCCATGGCCAGTCTATGGGCGCAAAAAGAGGACTGGAGCAAATTCAAGTAAAGTCGTATTTAATTCAAGGAACCGGCCCCACTGACAGACTATTTCTACAGCTTTCCTACATGGGTACATTTTGACAGGGCACATCAAAGTACAACTCACCGATACTCATTAAATTTGATGAAATAATCCAAGGGCGTAGATCACTAATGGTGATAATCCAGGGAGTTAATCCAGTAAATTGTCTCTTCGAGAAACACTTCCAGGAATATCGAAGTCCACAATATCACACAAACACTTGGGCACAAGTGAAAATCCAAAATCAGGGCGAGCCGCTGGGGAACTCGCAGTTATGTCACTGACAGCAGCCAAGTGCGAAGCGCGCGCAATGTTTATAACAACAGAGGTTGGAGTCACAGATGAAAACAACAGGGACGTCGGACACAAAACACCAGGGACCGACTCAGGATGCACAGGCATTTCACTACTTGCTCCACCACTCGCGAGTCGCACTAGTCACCATCGACCGACCGGATCGCCGCGAGTTCACCGCAAGCCAACGAGCTGACTCGACGATGCGTACGCGTACGACCGAGCGGGGCGGGCGCCGGTAGCGCAGTGGCGGGCCGGGCCGGCGGCCTGCCGGCCGGCACCCCTACGCTAAGCGTGCCTTTGCCCCGCACCAGTCCCCGCACCCTCCCCCTCCCCGCGCCCGCACAGCCTGGCACTGCCGTCCGACCTGTTCCGTAGTTCCGTGTCCTGTCGCGGGAGAGCGCCACCAGTCCGTGCCGGGTCGCAGCGCGGGGCCCAACGTCGAGCCTTGAATCGGGCGCCAACCCAAGTGATGTAGGTCAACGTTTCCGGCAAATGACTGAAAAATGGCAGATAGAGCTCTGGATGATCGCGTTTTCTGCACATATGAACAATTTCGACGAGACCGCGTTGTCCTGCATGCGGCAGCCGCTCCGACAAGCAGTACTGTCAAAAGAATTGCGAGCCGGCTTGGGATCTACTTTCAGGCGGAGGATCACAGCGAGCTCGGCGCGGATCCCTGCGCGCCCGGCCCGGCGCGGAGGGTGGGGGAATGACGCTCTGCTACGCTGTGCTCTGCGCGGCCCGACCGACGCCCTGCCCCGCCCCGCCCGGCATATCGTAGCGTTGAGCCCCGCGAGGCTACGCCAAGCTACGGCAGGCGAGGACCAGGCCCGCCAGTGGCGGCAGTCTCCCCGCGGGCCCTGAGCCGGCTGGGCCGAGCGGGAGCATGACCACGCCACTCTGCCGTGCCGTGGCGCGGGGCTCGAGGAACCACTCGGCGTCCAAACCACCTCAGTCCGCTTAGGAAATGATAGGGGGGTAGGGGCAGAAAAATCTAACTTCAACACTAAAACAAATCATAAGCGATGAGCATAAAATGTTGACAAAGACCTCGCAGACTGCCAATGAGATAAATATGTTTTCTTATTCCCTTCACAGTTTTCCATGACAAACTCGATGCCTTTCGCTCTCGCACTCTGACAAACACGGGCCGCAGGCGAAAAATCGTCTGAAAACGCAGTCTTTCGATGGGTGGCCATTGAACTACCGCCGCCTGAAATATTGTGATGGCTGCGATGACGCTGCGACCCGCCCCCGAGCCGCCACAGCACCGCCCCCGCGCCGCCCCCGCGCC
>NW_026267355.1:348217-351089 GCF_000697945.3 Frankliniella occidentalis | reverse complement strand
AACTGTCTATTACTTTGGTTTAAACTTTATTGTTAATAGAAAAATAACGTATGTACAAATTATCACATTTATTATATACGCAAGTTGAAAAGGGGGATGTGGCTACTAATTCCCATCAAATTGGCTCATCCCTTAGCCATTGGGGCTGACGACAGCTGAAGCCAATAATTGAGACCATTAACACTTGTCGCTTAGCACGCATACTAAAACCAAATTGCTAAGGCTTAAAACCTGACAAGTTGTTCGATGAAACTAAAGCGACACAAAGTACGAAATTCCCAACGCTACATTCTACACCCAAGAATGATATCTCTGTCACACTCAAGAACAGGAGTACAGATAGAATCAACATAAAAACGGGGAAAAAAAATGAAACTAACAGTGGCAAATAAAATGGTGGCCCGTGGATCTACTCCGCACTAAAGACGGGGGCACTAACACTGGTTCCTTCATAGGTCTAATAAAGCCCGGTTGAGCTCAGGACAACTGTACAATGCACACAAAAAACACTATGTGTTCATAGGAGTGCTCAAGGCATTCTTATAGCAGCTGAGTTGGATCGACACATCCCCCTCTTCACTTCCGCACAGGGTGGTTTGGTTGGGGGGCTGAGGCCGTCCTACACGCCCATCCTCATGGACGCCACCTGCTTTCTCAGGTACGACACTCTCGCCAGCAGTCGTTCTCTTTCCCGCTCCAGGACGTTGGACTCGTGCTGCAAGGCCAACGCGTCCTCCGTCAGCTGGTGGCAGAAGTGGGAGGCCTCTTTGAGGATCACCACCTTGGCGGCGCGGGGGTTGGAGTTGAGGACAGGCACCACGACGCGGAGGTCCTCGAACGCATTGCGCAGGTCCACCCGCCTCTGGCGCTCCATGTTGTTGTGCAGCGACCGCTTCTCGCAGGAGTCGGGCTCTGAGTCGGACGAAGCCGACTTGAAGGAGTGCACGCCGCGCCGCGCCGTCTTGTAGGCGTGGTGGTGTTTGGCGCGCTTTTTGGACGGCCGCACAACGTCCTCCTCGGACGAGTCGTCGCGCTCCTGGGCGCGGCGCTTGCGCTGGTCGCGCTGCCGCTGCCGCTCGGCGTGCATCCTGGCCAGCTTACCGCTGGGCTGGCGGCCGGGCATGTACGAGGGGTAGGAGGAGGCGTTGGAGTAGGCCGATCTCTTCATGGCGGACGCCATGGTCTGCTGCAGCGCCTGCCGGTCCCGGGCCGAGGGGTTGGTCGGCAGGGCGCTCTGCGACGATGACCGGCTGGACGCCTTCTCGCCGCACACGGAGACGACATCAATCTCGTCCTCTGCAACAAAGAGAAAGAAAAGGCCAACGTCAAAACACGGCTCACATCGTTTCAAGTCACACGAGACAGAAGCGGGCATGGTGGGACACAATTCTGTGGGAACCAGCAAAACACCAACCGTCGCACGCCCAACCCTTTGACCCGCAGCGCTGGCCGGCCCGGCTCGCGCGCCAAATCACGAGTGTCACTCGGACGCCCGCCGCGCCCGCGCGTTGCAAATCCCCCTAACATACACACACACACGCGGGGCGGGGCGGGGCGGGCCAAGCGCTATCGAGTCATCATGGGGGCCAATAAATAAGCGCTAAACAGGAGCGGGTTGGCGGCCAGCGGGCCCGGCACATGCGGGCAATACAAGCCTGATAGGCAACGGCGAGCGCGCAGAGAGCGGGAGGGTGAGAGATCAGCGACCTTGAGCGTGCGTCGGACGGAGAGCACCGACCTTGGCTTGGCCCAGGGTTGCGTCGGGTCGATACGAGGGGGTGGCGGGGATGTGCCGCACGCACAGCCCGACGCACCCCCCGCCAGAACCCCCGCCAGGCCTAGCACCACGCCGCCCTCCCCGCCCCAGGCCCCCGCATAGGCATTCGAGCTGGGCGTGGCCGGGCGCGGCGGGGCGCGGCGGGGAAGGGCCGCCGGTCCGCCGCGACCTTCAGACTTGCGCCCTCCGAGCCCTTTCGCCGTCCCCCACCCTCGGCCGTAAACCCCATTCCCAGGGTTGGCAGGGCAGAGCCGGGGCAGAGCGGCCGCTGGCGGGGGAGGCTGCGCGGGCTGCGCCAGGCTGCGCGGCCACACCCCTCCGCCCAAGGCCGCGGGAGGCAGCAGTGGCAGCAGCAGCCGCCGCCGCCACGCCCCGGCGGCCACGCCCGCGGCAGCCCGCGGCCACCAGACCACGAGACGCCCAGCGCCAAGCGCGTTCTAATTGGAAGATTCCGCAGTCTTCTCAGAAGCCCGCCGTCGGGCCGCCGTCGGCTCGCCGCGGCCCCGCGACATACTCGTCCTCCTTTGGCGCGGTATGGCCGGGCCGGCGTGTGCCGGCAGCCCCGGCGGCAGCCACGCTCTGCTGGGCCGTGCCCGCCGTGCGAGCGAGAGGGCCTCTGGGAGGGCGGCCGCGGGGGCGTGGGCGTGCGAGCGGGCGCGCGGCGGGGGGCGATGACATGGGCTGTGCCGCCGCCGCCACCCCGCCCCGCCAGACAGGCCCGCGCGGCCCCCACCCACAACGTAGGCTAATTGGAGAGATGCCCCCCCCCCTCCCCCCACCGGTCTGCTGCATTCATATCGGAGCGCTCCCGCCAGAATCGATCAGCAAATGCCCGCGCCGTACCGCCACCCCTTTGCTGCATAGTGTGCGGGCCGACACCCCCTACCACACAACAAATGGCCACTTGGTTTTTCAAAAGGTGGCGAGGCGGGGACGTACTTACAAAATAGAAAAGGCTATTTCTGATCGTCAACATCGTACAGCCCTTGCAGGGGCGCCCGCAGACAGCGCGAGCGCCCCGCCGCAACTTGTGCAGTGCGCTGTACAAGTACAGCCCCAGTCGAGCCGGCGCGTCGGGGAGAGAGAGGGGAGACG
>NW_026267355.1:341846-348167 GCF_000697945.3 Frankliniella occidentalis | reverse complement strand
TAGAAATAATTTTTTCAAACTGATTTTCAGTTGTTCGTTTCGTCGTAAACTTAGATTTATTTATTTTTAATCTACAGCTATTGCGATTTAAAAGTTAAATTGCGACGAGACGTTGACTCGTCCAACGCAACCCGGCCGCGAGCCACGTGGTATTCCGTCTGGGACGGCCCGCGGACACCGCCGGGGGTATCTCTTTGACCCACACCCACGGTCAAGGCCACACGTGCCCAAACCGTTTTTGGAGCGGTTTGGCCACTGAGGCAGTGGTTGCCAACGAGGGTGACGGTGGCGCCGACACGGAGAAGACACTACTGGTCAGGTGACAAAAGCGCCCGAAAGAGACTCCGTGACACTGTCACTGCCAGAAACACAAGTGAAAGGGGGAAGCCTGCTCTGTGACTTTTTGGACACTTTTTGACCTTCCCCCTTCGTGGACTGCCTATCCTAACCGTCCTCATGTGTTCGGGATATGGTGTACAATTTGCAATGGGCCTACCTCCCCCCCCCCTCCCCTGAATCACGTACCGGGTGATTCAGAAAAGACGCAGGTGCGAGCTGGTTTGCCTACGCGCTCTGTCCGTGAGGCGCCATAGCCCGTTGGGTAGGCAAACCTACCCAAATCTTCTCTGAGTCACCCGGTATAGTATTGGTATGACCCGACCCCTCTGCAGAGGGTGGACAATACGAGGTGACTACTACTACTGAGCGGCCGCGCGAGCGCCTGGTGGTTAGGCAGACCACCATGCAGCACGACGAGTCCATCTCCCTCCTGCCCTGCGCCACTCTGAACTCAGCTTCTTCATTAAGCGTCAAACATAATTTTCATGTTAAGTATATAGTTGGGTAAACTTGCAAAGGGTAACCACCTCTCCCCTTACTGTGAGTACGATTTCGAGGGAAAACCCTGTGCGATCGTATGTTGCTCGGCCTGCCAGGCTCGACTAGGCTGTTTCATCTCTATCAGTAGTCCTTGGCACTCTCCGTCATATCGAGGCTAAACAACTGGCGCCAGCGCAGATAGCAGAGCGAGTATCAGGCAGTCTTCCGGATCCATACTCAAATGGGGCAGGCATGCAATCAACCCACTTGTATGTCAGAAGTACTGACAAGTCATTCTCATGTCGTTCTACCGGCTAAAAATTTACTTCGCCAATTTCTGCATAACAATGTGCACAAACACAACTTTTTTTAAAAAAGAAGAAAATCAATCAATCAAAGATAAAAACGGAGAGGAGCAATTATAGCAACAACTCTTTCAGTTCACTACTAGCTAAAGAATCTGGGCCAACATTGATGAGGCTCTTCCCCCACCTTTCACCCCTTATCTACCATGGACGACCCGGTAGTGGATTAACATTGCGTGGCATGATTTCTCCCCTACTCAAAAAGAAACTGATTATGTAAGAAAAGTGGGGCATCAATACTATCTTGGCACGTGGTACGATATCACGATGCACTGAGAGACATGCATTGTCATCAAAATCATTAGTTCAAAGTATAAGAGTATTAAGCAAACTCATGCTCATATATATACTCGTATGTTTTAACCTCACTAAATACCATATATTAAAAAACTTATAGAACACAGCAAACACTGAACTTTATAAGCATTGATGTAATTTTTATTATTGGACTACCCTAGAGACAAAAGTAACAACTACAAGTTAAATTTTATTTGGTATAAAATGTGTAGTACTTTTCCATTTTCACTAAGAGTTAAACTTTGTTGAGTTTTGAGAGGGGATAAACTACGGTTGCTGACATCATCATAATCATCGATAAACTTAGCTACTGTCATCACTACAGAATTTGCGACCAAATATCAATGCTAAGAAAATGCTATGGAGAGCATCGCCAATACGATACTTAATAATTCTTATCTTACAATAACACTCACAAGAAATATATTGTCAGAAGCAATTGAGATTACTCAGACAAGGAAACGTAATCACCCCAACACAACAGACTTTAACAGTAACTATACTCAAAAATAAGATTTTAGTAAAGTCCTTCTGCTCATCATTCATTCTCTTGTTTACCTCATGGTACAACCTCCTTTGTTTACACCCACATGGTACCTTAAACATTAATTGACAGCGCCTCACGGACACCGATAACGTTATTTTAAGATATTAGCATGCGATAAAAGCACGTTTCTGACAAATTAGATGATTGATAACGCTTCTCCCGGGACGAAATCTATCGAAATGTGACTGAATTATTACCTCACAACCCCACCACATTGTCCAGGTTCTAGGTTACATCCATCCCTTTGAACTCTACAAGACACAACAGACACTGACCTGCATGGAATCGGCATTTATAATTTCTCCACCAAACTTCTTCGCTAATTCCACTGATAGTTTAGTTTTTCCAGTCCCTGTAGCACCAACAACAACAATTAAAGGAACTCGCGACAACATTTCTGTGTTTAGCGCGGCGGCCATATTTACATTATGAAGGTTCATTTTAGCCATCGCGAAATAGTATAAAAGAAGTTTCGAAGTCAACTGATATGAAGCTCGACTTTCGCGTTCAATCACTGAAACTCAATTAATGCATTGCAAATGTTCTGGCAGTACTCAGTGAATTAAAACTCGTGATAAAAACTAGCGCGTTGCGAGGTTACGTTCTTAGAGTTGGTACAGCCGCAAAGTATGGCTATGAAAAATCTATGGTTGTATGAGAAATTCCGTGGAACTTTCCCTTGCTGTCACTACACTGGGTTGGCGGCAAATTTTGAATTGAACGAATGAATCTCACACCATTTATTTGATATGCCTCCGGCTCGTTCCTTGTCCGCGCCTTTCAGAATATCTACGGGACATCGACTAGTGTGAATCTCTTTCCCTCATTCAGAGTAGGTTACTTTAGAATAGTTTTAAGTTCGAGGTAAAGTACAAAAGTTACAAACGTTTTAATTTGCGTAATTTTGATATAGTCACATGACAGTTGACGATCAAACTGGCCACCTTCACAAAAAGATCTCCAATCACATCCATTAAATGCTTTGCTGCTCTTGAAAATCGTCACCTATGTGATGTGTCACCTTTCATGAGGTCGATTTAAGCGCATTCAATGAGTTCAGCTCTACCTACTGTACTTTCGGAACAAATAGATGTCTTCATAGAGGTCTAAATGGGCCAAAAGTAAACGTCATCGTCATTGGACATCTAATCGAAGTCGAGTAGAAAATGCTTTTCTGGCTGGGTGGAGGTCACAAACTGTTATTTGTAGAGCAGATATCTTACTTGAGTGTCGTCGTAGCTCAAACTCTTGGTCTGTACAGTCTGCTTGGCGGATAAGAACTCGACTACGAGGATCAGAAATAAAAACATTGCTGTGGCGCAGATGCAAAACACGCGTGACTGCTTCGATAGCGCGCAAAAAAAATCTATATTAGTCCCGTCGTGTCCGCGACGGAGTAATGTCCACTTGAAACCAAACTGGACCTTTGCTAAAGTCTCTTCCACTACGAGCAACTCCGGCTCAGGAGGTTGTAAAAATACTGTGAGAAAGTTAATATTTCTGAGGGAGTGTAGTGTAGACGTTCGCTCTTGACCGTAGCTTTATGAACAAGCTTTGGCTTTCTAACCATGTTCAGTGTCCCGAAGACATTACCTGCCATTTAATTTGCTTATTTCACTAATTATAATGGGCTAGCATTTTGTGTTGTTGAGATTGTCCTGGATTAACTGTGAATATTAAAGGCTACTTTGCTCTCAGCCTCAACAGACATGATGATCACAACCACTGTTGTGGTATTCTCAAGAAAAACCAACCAAGGTTCCTTTCCGTAAACAGTAGGCCTGGCCTTCCCTCCCGCCGACGGCATGCTCGCTGCGGGGTGCGCCGGCACGGTGGCTTGGCGGGGCGGGGGGAGGCGGGACAGGACCGGCAGACGCAAATAGTACGTGCCCTTTGCGCGATAGTCCGCACGCATCCAGGGTGGGCCGGGCGGGGCCGGGGCGCAACGCTGCTGGCCGCCCCTCTGGGCTGGGGCGCCCTGGCCGCGGCTGGGCCGGCTGATGTGAGCCCGGCCAGGCCCGGCCGCAGCGCGCGAAACATGCCGCATCGTAATGGCTGCATTTGCATTGTTGTCGCAATAGATGCGGACTCCTCATTTTAATGGCGGCATTGTGCGTTGACAATGTTGACATGTTCCGAGCGGGGCCCGCCGGGCCGCCCACCCACGAGGAACCCGGCCGGCCGGGCGAGAAAGGTGTGCAGATCTTAGACGCTTGCCATTCTGAGGAAGGGGGAGCTTTGCGGAGTTGGAGGGAGCTTACAGCGCGGGTGGCGTGCGCGGCGGGGGCGACAGAGGATGGTGTGTGTTTTTGAATACGCACTGGGGGCTTTGCTCACCGCGGGGCGGAGAGGCACGGTGAGGCGTGGGGCGTGGGGAGCCCTCCCGCCCGCTCGCGGGTAGCCCGCGGGGGGCGGCCGGGGGTTGCGAAACAAAAGGGGGATGGTTACGTAAGGAATGTTTCCCAAAATATACATGCTTGTTTGTTTGTTATTTCCAATCCCCGTCGCTTGTGTTGTGTATGCGAAATATGCACAGCTTCCCTGTGCTCTTTAAGGTGATTTCCTTATGGGGATGTGGTAAGGGGTCGTCTACACATCATGTTATAATGCTTGTGAGTGAGAGAGGCCGAGGGAGTGCGTCTGTTCCAGCGTACCGGTCACATCCAGAAAGCATTGGCGGGTGATGTGATATTAGACGCGTGACACTTAAACTTTGCAATATGCCCCGGGACCCATGCCTATTTTCTCGTGTATTCTGTACGGCATGCAGGGGCGCCGGCGAGTCTGCCTATCGCCACGGGGCGGGCGAGCTTCGGCTGGCATGTATACCTAACCAGGCCCGCGTACCAACTCGTACACCCAGGCCTGTGCTTAAATGACGTGCAGTACTCTAACTTTGTACTAGCAGCGAATTAAAACTTAAGACACCAGCCGGACGTCGTTGTACATAACAATGTAATGAGGTGTAAATATGTATGATGACGCAAAAATAGGATGATTACTCCCTCGAGGTAGAGTGCAATCTCGCGTTGTCGTGTCGTGCAACTACAAAATAGTCAAGGGTCCGTGAGTGCGCCTGCTGTGCAACTGACATTGAGTGTGTACCTTGAGTTCCGCCTGGAGCAGCTCCTGGAGCAGCCCCTGGAGCGGCCCCCTCGCCTTGGCTCGCTGCTCCAGCCGTGTAGTGTATCATTTAGGGCCCGGTCTCTCCCTGTTGCGTTAAACGCGCACTGCCGGGGGGATCGGCCGAGGCGAGGCGGCTCGGAGAGGGCGGGGACAGGGCGCCATATCGCATTATTAGCGAGCATTACCTTCGATTTATTAGCAGCCGTCCTCTCTGCTAATAAGGGAAGCAGAGCCGATCCCCAGGTCCGACCGACCGGCAGGGCAGGCTGGCTCCACCCCGATGCCTTGCCTCAAATTAAAATATAAATTCTGCACGACCCCTCCCTCTTCTCCCGCCCCCTCCCTCTCCTGCGGTGGAGTGGCGCCCCTGCTGGCCTCCTCCAGAACCTGCCGACACGCCCCACCAGCCCCGACCCGTCCCGATTTGTAAGTACGCCCTGTCGATGGCCCACCCGGCGCGGTGCGGCTCAGCCGAGGTGCGAAATGAACTTGTTTGTTTAGGCCTCCGGCCGTCGCTCCGGCGGGCTGAGCTGCTCTAGTCGCACCAAATGCTGAGCTATGGAGGTCGTGAGACGGGGCAGTTCGGGCGAGGTTAGGGGGGGGGGGGGCCTCCGCCCTGGCTTCTGGAAACGGTCGCAAGTCAGGTGGGGTGGGGCGGAGGCGGTCGCAGGGGGCTCAAAGGCAATATCTTGCCGTCAGGACGGCAGCTCGACTCAATTCTCTGAAAAGGGCCCGCCTGGTCGGTGTGAAAACATTTTACGTTTTTAAAAAATAGGAGTCCAAACATGCAAAGAACAAAAATAGTGGGCACGGGGAGTAGCAGACAGACCCCCGCGCAAAGATTTTTGTTCTTCTCCTTCCGGTCTGGTCTCGCCGAGCCCCGAAGTACCCTATATCCCTTTGCAGAGTTGTTTTACCCACATCATCCCACCCCCTTCAGCAATCTGAATGGACTCCGCTACTGTTTCCTTCTCATACTTTGCTCACGCTGCAAGAAGACCTCCCTCCGACCTGCTCCAGGACGGGCAGGGTGAGGTGGAGGGCGGAGAGGAGAGTGCGTGTAGAGTTTCTATCTCCCCCTCCTTTTCTTGTTTCCCCCCGGAGTGCGGCGTCCGCAGCCGTTGGGTCCTCCGAGCCACATGTTCCTCCTCGCCCTTCCGCCCCCCC
>NW_026267355.1:335371-337347 GCF_000697945.3 Frankliniella occidentalis | reverse complement strand
GCGGCGCGCGCTCCCGTACGTATGTAGTATGGCGTGGGGCGCGCACTCGCCGCTCTGTGCGAATTGCAATATTATGCCGTTCTTGTTGTTCGAGTGTTCATTGTCTGTTCGAGATTGATGTTTATCATTCCATTAACCTCCCAGACGTGCCATTCAGACTTGAGGGCAGAAGGGAGGGGTAGAGGGTTGAGAGGGGGAGGAGGAGGAAGGGGGAGGGACCGTAACGACGCTTGGGCGATACGCACTCGCTAGGGGCGCAAACCCGCCCGGAGGGACGCAGGCAGAGCAGTGTAGCGAATGAGGAGGGGAGAGCGAGGCAGTGAACGCACTGCAACCAGAGAAAGGGGCATTCCGACTGAGGAAGCAACTATTATTACGGTTTTCGAAGTAATCATACTACAATATTCCCCCTTTTTTTTTCCGAAAACGTGGCCGATGATGTATAAGCCAACTATCCATCAGCTTGAGTAAAGTGGATACACACTCTCTCCCCTCTCCCTCTTTTCTTTTCCTCTCTCTGCAGAAGCTCAGTACGCCCCTCTTGCCCCTGCGTATGTCTGCGTCAGTCAAAGGGAGAATCGTTTTGTTGTCTCAGCTGTAGGCCGGCGAGGGTGGTGGAAGGAGCAAGAGCGCCGGGGGAAGGAGGGGGGGCGCCCACGGGGCTGCAGACGTTCCAGCAGCACCACCCGAAAAAGCCAGGCCAGCGCGCCCCCTAACCTCTTCTTTCACGCCACATTTACAAACTTCATTTTTTTGCTCCGGGCCCCTTTCCTTCTGGCAAAGCAGCACACCGGGGGGAAGGAGGGGGGGGGGCAGGACAGAAACATGCACAAATGGGCTGGTGCTGAGGCGCGCAGCGGTGCAGGGGTGGCGGCGGCAGCGGTAGGCACCCCCAGGGGACACGCCCCTCCCCGGGCGCAGGGAGCAAAGGGTGGCGGGCGCGTCCCAGCAGCGGCTCCCGGCGGCCCTGGCATCCATCCCCTCAGGGGCTCTGACCCGCCGCCACCCTGCCGCACCGTGAGGCCGGCGGGCCCGCGCGCAATAAGGGTCTTTGCAGCAGGAGCACCCCCCCCCCCCCCCCCTCAGGGCTCGCCTCGCCCCTGGCAGTTATAAACTCCTCATTCCACATTCCTCAATTTACGGTGGTGCGGGTAGGGCCGAGTGCCGTTAAAGAGCGCCGCGGCAGCCAACAAAAAGGCCGAGCCGAGCCGAGCCGAGCCGGGGCAATCAACAACTAGCGGCGCAAAGAGAGGAGGCGCCCCGCAATATAAAGTCAGGACACCTCGGCCTGCGTCGGCCCCCGAGCCAAGCCATTTGGGGGAAAATACCTGCCGATGGAGGTGGTGGAGGTGGTGGTGGCGGAGAAGGAGAAGGAGGAGGAGGTGGACACTGGCCCGAAACACTTCCAGAGGCGGGTCCGGTGGGATAGGTAGGGTACAGCGGGTTGGGGTGGGGCGGCGCTGACCACAGCTAGGCCCGCGGGCTGCTGGCCACGCCTGCGCCGAAGCGGACGCCGCGCAGCGCACAGCCAGCCTGCACAAAACCTGCACAGCCAGATTCCGTTCCCAAGACGACAATGTTCGAGTTGACCAGCGGTGACTGACTCGAACCGGCCCACCCGTCTTAGGGCCGACGGGACCGGACCACGGACCAGCCCACCGCACGCCAGAGCAGGCCGGTCCGGGGAGTGACCCGGTTTTACCCAAGCAAAAGTGGAGAGGGCTTTCTAAGAACACGCCGACAAATCATTTTATTCCCCTATTAGGGAGCGTGTGATACCAGCACCGCCCACACCCCCTGTCCTCACCCTCCGGTAGCTACGACGTCCGTCCCAAATTAAATCAACGATAAACAAATAGGGGGTGGGTGGAAGCAGGGGATGTGCGCCTGTGCGCCGGAAGAACTTACCCAAAACATTGACTTAATCGTTTCCGGAACACACAAGGAGAGAGCTGGGGTAGGGGTAACGGGGGGGG
>NW_026267355.1:317124-325802 GCF_000697945.3 Frankliniella occidentalis | reverse complement strand
GCGCCGCCCTCGCGCCACCACCGCACCGCCACCGCACCGCCCCCGCAGCGGGCCCCGGCTAGAGCCTGGCGCTTCGGGGCGCTGCACTGCACATTTCACTGAGAGAACGCTTTCCATATGGCTGGGCGCGGGTTGCGGGGGTGGAAAGGGCGCAGTGGGGTTCGGATGGCGACACAGAAGTATAAGCCGCCCCCGCCTGCCCCCGCCCGCCCCCACGTGGCAACAGTGTCGGCCGGGCGCAGCCCCGCCGATGCTATCCGGAACCCTCAGCGAAGCCTCCCACGCCCAGGGTCAGAGTGCCGAAAAGAACGCCCCCCGGGCTTTTATTTTCTTCACTGCCTTTTTTATTGCAATTTTTAGTGGCCCACCTCTTTAAAGGTTTTCGTACTTAGGTTCCCTTGTAGCCCCCCCCCTCCTTCTCCCCAACCCAACGATTAAGGAGAAGGCGAGGGGAGGAGGCCGCTGCCCGCCCCTCCTTGCCGAAGGGGTAGGGGGCGAGGGAGATAGTCGTGGCCGTAGCTGATTCCGAGCGATAACAGAATACTGCATGCTCGGTTTCAACCGCAAACATTGATTCGGCCATCATAAGTCGCTGGGGGGAGGGCGGGCGAGGCTGCGCCCCTTGCTATCCAGGTAGTGTAGTCGAAGGGAGGGGGGCAAGCGTATGCAAATATCAGGACCCGGGGGCGACGCGCCGGCGCGGCGGAAGAAACCGAAGTGTGTTGGGCGAGTTCACACATCGCCTCGTACATAATGAAACTTCCTCAAAACAAAAAACGAAATTGGGGCAATCTTGTGCGACGCAGCGGAGAGCGCGGGCCTCTGGCGGGCCTCGGGCCGGGGGTCGGGCCGTGATTGCCCCCCAAGGGAGGCGTGTGGTCGCCGCCGGTCGGTCCCGCCAGGGTCCTGGAGCCGCCGCGACCAGCCGGACCAGGGACGGGGCCGGCCCGACGGCTGTTCCGCAGAAAAGGTAGACTCGACAAGAAAAGGGGTCCAGATTTTGAAAAGACAGCTCAGAGGAAGCAATAAGGCGGCCCAGCCCTGATCCGGAGGGCGAACCCCGCTGACCAGAGCGAGGCCCGTGGGGGTGGGGTACCCGGGGTACCCTGCCCGGCCCAGGCCACTCTGCTAATCTCGACTTTACTTTGGCTGGGCTTGAGGTGTGAGTCACGGCGCTTTTCCACTTAGGACTCCCCTCAGGACGGCTGCGCACGCCACGCCACGCCACGCCACACACCGATGCTGGACCAGGGACCGGGACCGGGACCAGGACGCGACGCTCGCTGGGGAATACCACGCCGCGCGGCATCCCTTCTGCCTCGATTGTATCGCCAATAATATTGGCTCGCTCAGGAACACTGACCGATAGCGAAGATCCAGTCGCTCGCGAAAGTCAAAGTCGCCTGGCTGTCGCGCCTCCCTACCAGCGACAGGCGGTCGTGCAAAGAAAATTTGAAATATTACAATTATTGCGAGCAAAAATAAAAGATTTGCCTTATTTATGTTGTCAAAACCACTAAAAAAAATAAAAACCACGTATCAAAGTGTCGAGAGAAACTCCAAGTCTGTGCCTGATAAAGTAGGAAAACAATCCCCGCGAATACACCTGTGCGTGTGCATCTACGCCTGCCTACTTGGCCATATACCGTACACCTGTGCCGAGTGGTTGCCTAGCTAGAAGGTAGGCGCTGGATGCAACCAACCGAACACCTTCGAGCATTTTTGCCTACTTTACGGGGCAACGCTGCTCCACACCACTCTTGGCGTTGCTGTGTGCACGGGCGGGTGTAGAGGGGGCAGACCTCACTTACAGACGCACCCCACGCCGTCAAAGAGGATGGGGAAATCCAGCAGCACAACGGCTTTGGCTGGAGCACGGCGTGGGGGTGGGAGGGGGCGAGGGATTAGAGGGGAGCGGGGGCAGGGGTACGCTACGCGCACTTGGCCGCGCTTCGAGGAACACCGAGGCTAGGCATGTGTCACTTGCGCGCGCAGGTAGACGGTCCTCTTCTTCTCCTCATCCACCGAGCTCCTCCTGTAGCCCAGGAAACCAGTGCAAAATAATGCCTCATTGCTAACAAAAATTGTAGGAAGCTGGATTTTGGTACACTGGTAGATTCGGGACTCCTCTCTTACCTCGATTTTAGTCCCCGGCGATCCGAGGTGTGCAACCCAAGATATTGAACAAGAAGGGCCTAAATGCAGGACTTTGCGGTATTGGCCGTAGCTCCGAAGCTATTCAAGCCAGAGGGATAGGACTGGCGTCAAAATGTTCGGAGAAGAATGGAGTACAAGCCCTGGTCAGCTAATTGAGCGTTAAACCGGGGGAAATGATAGTAAACTTAGGTTGACTGTAATTTTTACAAATCCATTTGTTCAATTTTGTAAATCTCACATCATGGGAATAAAGACGCGTTTTGCGGAGATGGCATACAAGTCTACTTTACTGTTGATTTGAAATTTTACAAACTATACAAAACCTTCAAGCCCTGAGGAGACCGTAAAACGCGTGTTTATTTCCATTGGCATGTGCTAAACAGGCACTTAGACGAAGTAAATGCACTATACCCGACACGTTTCGGTCGAACCGTTCACCCACGGCAGCAGTTAAAAGAAAACGGGTCAATTTTCTTATTATTCACGTCCCACTTGGTTCCGTTGGGAGTCTAAAGACTGGATTTCGGATATGTGGTAGTGGACAAGAGTATCTATACGACACAGAAATTTTTTTTCGCGTAGCAATTTTTGAAACGCTTTAAATTCAATGTTTAGTTTTGCTCCTTTACGCGCCCAACGCCGCGCGCCATCCCTATCCGGCCCGTGAGTGCGAGAGAGACAGACAGAGCCGCTGCCCGGAGCGGGGGGAGGAGCGGGTGGGCGGGACGCAGCGGCGGGCCGCCGGGAGGCTCTGCACGGCCCCAGTTCCAGGCGATTTGAGGGCGAACGGTTAGAGGTACACCAAAAGTAAAAACAGTGACATGGAGGCGAAGGATGAGCGCACAGCGTTTACTAAGACCAATATTGTCGTTTGTCTCCTCGTTCTCAAGATATGATGTGAGATTTACAAAATTGAACATGTGATTTTTCAAAACATCAATTTTACTGTTAGTTTTGCAGTTTTTGCGTGCCATCTGCAATTGTGGCTCTGTTCTACATTTCTTTGTGAACATTTTGACGCTCGTCCCATCTCTCTCGCACGAATAGTTTCGGAGCTACAGCGAATGCCGCAAAGTCCTGCATTTAGGCCCTTCTTGTTCAATATCTCAGGTTGCACACCTCGGATCGCCGGGGACTAAAATCGAGGTAAGAGAGGAGTCCCGAATCTACCAGTGTACCAAAATCCAGCTTCCTACAATTTTTGTTAGCAATAAAGCCTTCGTTTCCTGGGCTACTGCAGCCCTCCTCCTCTTCGTCCGGCTCTGGCCCGGCTCGTCCTCGCGGACCACAACAAACAGAATCTTTCGAGTCGAAATGTGGCTCGGGACCAAAATACTTTCACCAAAAAGAAATCGTCTGCTTCAGTGATTTTGAAATGGACTTGCATATTTTACGACGCTTTGGTGCTTTACTTCCCTCTGGAGGGGCGCAAAGTACAGGCGCAATGCAGCAAGGGATGTCTTTATTCTAAAATGTCTAGGGTAAGATGCCCAATGATGGACACCCCGTGCTAAGGTTGTCAAGTGTGTATTTGTTCGGCCTTTGACCGCCTGAAGGTTGGGCGTGCTCCGCTCCTCCGCTCCGTCTCTCGCGCCAACACTTTACCAACTTTATTTTGGAAGGACGGCCCGACTAGGCGAGGGGACTCTAGGCGAGGCGTCCAGAAACCAACGGTGCATCTCTGGATGGGGTGGGGGAAGGGGCAAGGTTGCCGTTCGTGGGGTCCGCTCTGTGTCTGCATTTCTGAGAAGTGCAGGTTGGCGACTGGCGACAGCAGTCCTTCTTACGGCCACTTCCCGGAGAGGTGCGAGCTGGAGAGTGCCGTGGGGGCGGGGGAGGGGGGAGAGGCCAGGAGAGGCCAGGAGAAGCCAGCGCGTGCCTGTGCCGCCTGGCCAGGGGATGCTAAGAGGAGGCGGGGGCGGCGCGTAAGCGCTCTGGACCGGCCTACCGAGCCCCGGGCCCCGGGCACTGCAATCAGTAAGGCCGGATGAGCAATCATTGGTGTTGTGAAACGGCCCAGCGTGTGGCGGGAGGGGTTTGCACGGAGCGCGGCGGGCCGCCCCCGACCCCCGACTGCGGAGGCGATTGCAGCGGACCGCAGAGCACTCACGCGAACGAGCGCGGGCCGCGCGGGCCGCGCCTCAGCCTGTCGCCAGCGGGGTAGGCCACCAACGCGGCGCGGGCGCGAGGCAGCTAGCCTAGCCGCGGCCCCTCCCCTCCCCGTCCCCTTCGCTCCGCACCGCGACTCCCGCCTCCCGCTCTCGCGGACTTCCCTCGCGCCGAGCCTCGCGCCGGGCGACGCGGCACTTTGCGTTGCCCCCGTCTATCGAAAGGACAAATGTGAACGCCGACGGCGTTGCTTTTTGGGCGGCAGCGTCCCACGGCCCGCATAACATTAATAAATATCGGCGGTGCCCCGGCCGGCCCCGGGCCGCTGGTCCTGCCGCCGGCGCTGCTGACTGGCGACCAGTACAGTACAACGCGGTAGTATCGAGTTTATAGCGTTTGATCGACGCCGCCGCCGCGGTTTTCACGCAACGAAAACAGAAAAGGACAAAATATAACTGTCGCTTTGGCCAGACGGACAGGAAGTCCAAATCGACTCGGGCGGCGGCGCCCTTGAACCTGACCGTCGTGGTCGCAGCACCTCGCAGCAGTATCGCCATGTGAAGACAAGTCGTCGCAAACGTTTTGGCTAGAGCGGGCGGAGCCGGGCGCTCGGCGAAGAGAGGAGAGTGTGAGGACCTCGAGCGGGCGCGGGCGCCGACGATGACCAAAACGATACCGCTTTTACGACTGTATCAAGGCCCTCGCTTTTCGTCTTTGGCCGGGCCGGGCGCCACCGCGTTTGCCGTATCATCATCGCGCAGAGCAGTATCAAGAGCGACAATGTTGCGTCACTTCACTTCCCCGACGGTCGCCTCGCGCGCTTCGCTCGCGTGCGCGCTGGGACGCCACGTCCACCAGGGCTCCTCTCTCTCCGTCGCTCGCGCTAGCGCCCCCGCCGCCCCCGCCGCCCTCGCCGCCCCCGCCCAACGGCGAGTGCCGCACTGTACCCCCGCTGGCTATGCCGCAATGCCTATTGGGCGATAACGGCCGCGCCGTGCGCAGGGCCGCACGTGTGTGACCACACAGTGGCCACAGTGCGGTGTGCACACGCAAGCGCAAGTCGCCCGGCAGCCGGGCCGCGTCGCGCGACTCCACCCCTTTCTCCTCCCTTCCTCACGTGTCCGAATTCCTTCCCCATTTTCTTCCCCCCTGACGAAGTTATTTCGCTGTGGGAAGCGGTAGTGTCACATTTTCGCGTCCACCGGATTCCGCGGCCGCCGCCTGGACTGCTGATGATGTCTCGGCCGAAGCCGTACTGATGCCTCGGCATTCCCGGTATACAAAGGCGACCGTCCGCCGCGGCTGCCGCCGCCATGGCCGCCCTGCTCGAGCTCGGGCCTCAGGTTGGCGATATTAGTTGGCAGAAACTCAACGGACACATGCTTCACATTTGTTGTCACCGCCGCCCCGCCCGCAGGCCCCGCCGCCGCCACGCACCGCGAGGAGGGGCCCAGCCCGGGCCCACGAGCCGAGACAATAGCGAGCCGGCGAGAGCCAACGCGGTAGCCTCAAATTTCGCGCGCCAATTCACAACAAGACACCGGCCGCTCCTTATTTTTCCCCAACTCGCCTCCGTCTAAATTCGCACCACAATCAAAGAGAAGACAGCACCAGCACAGCGCATGTGTGCGTGTGTGTGTGCCATGCTCACGTGCGGCAATGTTGGGCGTTTCGTGTATCAGCAGACGTTGAAAAAGTTTATAAAAATATTTGCAGCTGTGAACAAATATGTTATTCTACTTAACTGAGTATAAAATAACACGCAATATGTAGGACAGGTTCACAGAAATATGGATAAGTGCGCATGAAAAAGTTTATAAACATTTATAATGTGCACCACACCAACTGTACACCACCAACTGTGTACGTACCACGATTACATCGTGCTGTGTACTAACTGTACTTGAACTTGATACTGTACCAGAGCGAAGGAACTCGAAATAGACACGAAAATGTAACTAAATCTTTAGTTCATTTTGACATTGTGTGGCACATAGGGTGAAGGGCTTGTTGCGGGCGGGGCTCCGGCTGTGCGGTGATTGGTGGAAGGACCCAGCACGGGTAGGATCAGGGAGAGCGCGGCCGGTCAGCGACACGGCCCTGGCGGACGGCCCCGCGGTGCGGCCTCGCGGCCGTGACGCACCCCGCGTCCTTCGCACGCGCCGCCCGGGCGCCGCCCGCCACAACTTGCTTTGCATCAAATGACGATGACCATAACGAGTTTGGGCTGCGCGGCGACGCGCTGCGGTAGCGCGACGGCGGCAGCCCCCGGCCGCCCCTATCCGCCCCCGGCCGCTCCCCCGCCGCCGCTACCGTCTCGCCGCGCCCCGCGCTCCTCCTCTGGCTCTCTCGATCTCTCTCAGTTTTATCGCGGGCCCGTGGGTCCCCCTGTCTGTCTAGTCCCCCTCCCCTTCCCCCCTCACCTCCCTCCCCTCCCCCCTCTTACTCCTACCGGGAGGCGACTGTCACTTTCTTGGCGCGCGATTATGCGAGCGAGAGTTGTGGCGCGGTCTGCGCGGGGCGCGGCGGCGGCGGCGGCGGCGGCAGGCGACGTCCCTCACTGAATGGGGGGCCCAGCTCGGCCCAGGCCCCGGCCCAGCCCAGCGTACGGGACCCGCCACTACACTCTACAACCTCCCGCGGGCCGCGCGCCCCGGCCCCAGCGTGGCGGAGGCGGAGGCGGCGCTGGCGGCGCGAGCTTGGGCGTAAGCGCTGCATGGGCTGCCTACGTTACAGGCGCCACGCCGCTCAGTATTGTGGTTAAATAATGGCTCGCCGAAAATAGGGCCGGCGTAGTGAAAATGTGCATAGCTTGAAGTCGGCTGGGGTATGACGGAGTTCTCGCGGACAGGAGGGGGTGGTTCACTCACACGCGTCTGTTGTTGTTTACTCGCGAGCTACTGCTGTTTCCTGCGGCCAGCTGCTGCTTACACCCTGGCGCCTGGCTCGCGCCCTTAGTGCCACGGTACTCACCCCTGGCTGCATTTCGTGAAAAATTGAAACGTAATAGTGTAATACGACCGGGGCAGTGGGGGAGGGGGTCAATTCTCCTTTGGAGTGCACACTAGATTGCGAAGATTTCGAAATTGCTTTACAACTATTTGAAATAGGAAGAACACACACCATATAACCTTTCGATTAAACCAACAGCTGGACCTCGAGTGGGGCAGCTAGCAGGTCCATATTCCAAAGTAGTTGTCAGCGCGACATCTCGTCATATTGGACACAAAGTCAGAATATTTGAATATTGATGGGCGACTAGAGTGTGACAATCGCCCGAGCTCGGTCCAAGCTCAAGGTGGTCCAGGTTCTCTTCCCGACGCGCACGCGCTTCTACCACAAAGGTTTGTATTTCTTTTTTATTTATTTTTCACTATTTCTTTCTTTTTACATGGCGGCACGGAACGCCGACGAATACCCCGTTATCTCGTGACGGCGGACGGGACGCGGACGGCCTTGGTGAGGCAGGCAGGGCCCTCCAAGGACGCTCATAAACCTCCAATATTTGTACGACTGGGCGCCGCGACCAGCGCCTCGTGGCAGCCGCGGCGTCCGGCTCGTCCAGAACGACTTCCTCTGCCGAGCTTGGCCAAAACATTTTCAGACAGTCCCCTGTGCTGTGGGTGTCTACACAAGGTAAAATTTTTCCGTATTTTCTTATGTAATGTCAAAGATCCCAAGTAGCAAAACGAAGCAAACTGCATTCAAACCGCATTATATGTCCCATCTGAAACGCGCATTTTAGGCGCATGTACGTACTCGCATAGTAGGTGCCTACACGCGTTTTAGGCACTTTTTAGATTTGACACAAAATGCACATTTGATGCAACTCTGCTACATGAGGATTGATAATTTCCCTTTTTGATGAAGATTGTTGCCAGAGAAGACGCAATTGCGAGCGGGTTTGCCTACTCGCTCTGATCGAGGTGCCATGACGCCTGCTTAGATAGGCAAACCCGCCCGTCCCTCTCTCTGAATCACCCGGTACATTGCCGATTAACAATCCAGTTTTGATAAGCTTCGATTGGTTCAAAAAAGAAAAAAAAAGATAAAAAAGCCAAAAGGCTGTAGTACGCCTTATTTAAAAGTTTTTAAGTGTTCATATGCCATCTTGAGTCCCAGAGCAATATCAAATATGGCAATACCCCCCCCCCTCTCTCTCTCTCTCTCTCTCTCTCTCTCTCTCTCTCTCTCTCTCTCTCTCTTTCTCTCTCTCACACACACACACACACAATTTGAGACCTCATTTCCGTGAGAGAGACAAAGACGGATGTTCGCGCGTCCCTCGACCTTTTCGAATTCAAAGCGCGCGTCCAAGAGCGCTTCCCCTTGCGTTCGTCCATGTGAGAGTGTGTGTGAGACAGAGACACAGAGGGAGAGAGAGAGGGAGAGAGAGGGGGAGAGAGAGAGAG
>NW_026267355.1:311177-317074 GCF_000697945.3 Frankliniella occidentalis | reverse complement strand
GAGAGAGAGAGAGAGAGAGAGAGAGAGAGAGAGAGAGAGAGAGAGAGAGAGAGAGAAGGGGGAGAGAAAGAGACAGGTGTCAACTTCTTAGTCAAGCCTTGTAGGCAGGCGGGGTGTCCCGGATGGACAAGCCTGCGGCCTGCCCTTCGCCTGGCACGATTGTGATTGGCACTTCCCTCTGTGAGTCCTTGGCGACCTGCCTCCGCTGACCAAATCGACAGTCAATGCAAGAACTCTATAAGTACGTGGGACCAAGGCCATAAGCAAAACATTTCTCATTTGACATCCAGCTTAAAAGGCGTGTGTGGGGCAACTCACTCTACGCAGCCCCCTCTACCTTAAAATTCAATGAAGGGTTATCCCACCTGCGTGTTCGTGTTCGTAGAGAACCGCGACGGGCCCCATAATGAGGCACACTAGCCTGTAAAATACAAGGGTTTTGGAGGACAATATCTAAAGAATAAACTATGCGACTTCGCCGCTTGGGGCTTATTGTATAAAAAGGGTTTCATCCAACAATTTCATCCATAGGAGATCATGGCCTTCAACCGGAGTGGTTGTAGCGAGTTGTACTGTTCTGGGGTGTGGGTGGTCAAGTTCAAAGTTCAAAAAGGGTTAGAACGACTGGGCATGATTGTGCCTCAACGGTTGTCTGAAACCGTAAAAAAGAAAATGCCAGATACTCTAAAAATACGTATTTCGGGAGGGTTTTCAAAATTTCTACTCAGAAAGAATCGAAACAAAAATACCAAAATTTTGCTGGAAATTCAGGCACACTTATTGCTTGGTTATGGAACCTTTGAAATGAGCAACCAAAACTCACCTATCACTTTAGCCTGACGTGAGGTTTTCGTTTGCTCGAAATGAAAGAGACAACTAATTTTTCCTCCCCCAATCAAAGCGAGGACTTTGAGGCTCGCCGCTCGCCCCTATTTGAGTCATTTGCAGTGAATTTGCAGTGAACTCTCACTATAAGCGAGTGAGATTCTCCCTAACCTCGACCAATAATTGTAGTGAGGAACCTTACTCACATTGGGTAAGAACCATAAGTTCTGACTTAAATAGTGAGGAAAATTTCTTCCTCTCAGGAGAGCAATATTTTTGGGGTCACTGATCTCGCCCTCCCAATAGTGCTCAATCATTTATTTTGCTGCGCTGTAAACAACTGCACATGAGAATAACAACCGATCAGAAAAAAAAAAAAAAAATAACGCTTACCTCTCACGACCGTCTGGAAAGCCTCGCACCTCTGCAAACGGTTTAAAAAGCCGCAAAAATGAATTTTTATTGTACATGTTTTTGAGATTGGTATTAACACGACCCCCCGAAGACGCTGATACTAAAAATACCGAAAACTCAAAATGTGTAAATTTGAGCGGTTTTCCAAACAGTATGCTGAGGTGAGCGGTTTTCGAGACGGTCGCCAGAGGTAAGCGGTTTTGTCCACGGTCGAGCTTTTTATTCTCGCGTGTCGCATAGGCATTTGTATAGGACACGACAGAGCTTGCCCACCGTTTGCAAAACATCGATCTGAGCGCTTTGCGCTTGCTTACAGCGCGTTAAATATTGGGTTCTTCATGCAATTTTTCGAATTTTGATTTGTGGCATCTGATGGAGGGCAAGGATTTCTAGAATTCTTTGAGAATAAATAAAACATTTTTACCGATTTTTACAGGTCTCATACCTTTATCTCACAGTGTTTTTTCTTATCATTTTTTTTTTTTTTGACTTTTTTGCATCTTTGCCCGCTGCGTGCTAACTGCTACCCCGAGCGCGGCATTGAACCGTGACATTTCTGAAGATACGTTTTGGCAGCCGTAAGAGCTACGCGGTCCGTCCGTCTGTCCGTTCGTCCACGTCCACGCGGTGCCGCCCCGAGTCCCGCTACGCCTCGGTTTTAGCAAACGTCGCAGCAGCAAAAATGTTTTTTCTGTCTCACGTTGTGAAACGTGACGCAGCCGGGCTGGGTGGTTTAATCTTCGGCGCAGAAGCAGTTCGACCCGCAGAGCTGATTGTAACGAATGCGCAGCTGACGTTAACGCTAGCACCGTGCACCGTGCACGACCCGGGAGCGGGATCGGCGAGGCATGGCGAGGGGGCGTCTAGTACCTCGTGATTCGAATTTACAGCCCGCCTTAGGCCCGCCGCGGGACTTTAAACTGAGGCTCGTTCTAGCGCTGTGGTTGTCAGGCTACTCTAAACTGTGCGATAGACTGCCCGCCAGACCTTGCATATACCGTTACTTATTCGCATCGATTTCCTGTTGATTACTGATTGTAACGTCGCGGCGGCGAAACGCCTTACGTTTGATCTCGGTTGATCTAGTTTCCGTCCAGCCGTTTGCTTAGTGCCTTGAGCATAAAGGGGCGGAGCAGCAGTCTCGCATCGCAGTCGGGGCTCCCACGCGCTCCGCCTGCCGACTGCATGCCGCCGGTGCAGAAAGGGTTGCCACCCTCCCGTGAGCCGCGCGGCGCGACCGGCGACCTCCGCGCGTCCGTCCGTCCGTCCGCAGCCGACTCGTCGCGCCGCGGTTTCGTATCCGATTTCACTTGTCCGTCAGATCAGGTTTCGCCATCGGCCGGAATCAAAGCGACGGCGTCGGCGTCGGGCCGCGGGGCGGGCGGCGGGCTGATCGCCGGCATTGTTCGTGTGCGTGGAGAGCCACCGGCCGCTATGGCCACGCCCCGAGGGAGTCTTTACACGTGTGTGCGAGGGAGGTGGGTAGGCCCTCTCGCACTCGCGGCCCGCCAAGTGGCCCGCTTGTCTGCTGTTCTCATAAACGCCCGACGCCCGCAACGCCCGTCGCTTTCGCTGCGGATCGCCGGGCGGCGGATAGCGGGGCGCTGGAGCAGAGCTGAGCTCAGCGGAGCTCTGGGGCATATGAACGCTTCAGTCCGTAAATCAATAGCCTCTCTCCTCCTTCGCACATCGGATTTTTCAGCGGGCGAAAAGAAGTTTTGGCGTGCGGGGCGTGCGGGCCGGCGGCCGGGCCAGGCCTGCCCCGGGGGCGCTGGGGCGATATTCAATACTGCCTCGCTTCTCTCGGCACGCCTTTGACCACTTTGACCACTGACACGTACCGTCTCATTAAAAAGGGAACACACCCGCCCGACGGACCGACCGACCCGACGACGGTCGACCGGTGGTAGGGTTAGGCCGATCGATAACCTCGAAAGGCATCTCATTTCGCACGCTTCGGGTCTGTCGGAGACTTGTTGACCCAAATGACCTGGTGGCTCACCTGGTGGCTCGCCGCGGCGGGGGCCTGGTCCAGGACCACGTTCAGGACGCTCGCTACTGCCCCCGCGGGCAAACATTACCGCACGAGCACGCCGATCATCAAGCGGCCGACTCGGAGCCAAGAGAAACAGGAAAGTGGACGCTAACGTGAAGGCAGATGACTTGATTAATGCACAATGCGCATGGCGTTGAGCTTTTCCCTCTAAGACTCTCACGTCAGACTCTGACCAAAGACGTAAGACGTTTAAATTTGTTATACATACAGCATCAAGCCGTGGCTCGTGGAGCGCTCGCGTGAGCTCGTGGCGGGCGGTGGCGCATGTCTCACCGGAAGGTGACCAGTGACCACAGCAGAGGGTTGCGCTGGTCGGGGGGAGCTGCATGGTGAACAAAGGCATGGACAAGCAGAATCGGGAGACGCAGGACGATATCTCGCACGCTGTTGCTCCAGGGCCAATATTTACCTTTTGTCTTTAATACGCTTTAACGCGGGAAACTTTTAACATTACAACAGTACAAGCTGCTGACACTGGCGTATCTTCTGAAAAGGTCGACCCTGCGAGTCGGGGGGAGGGGGAAGGGGGGGGGGGTCCGCGCGCGAGGACAATCCAATGGCCGCGGTGGGTATCTTCCAGACCACGACGACGACGTATGACGTATCGATGCGGCTCTGAAAGTCATCGATCGATTGATCGGCGGGTGGGGCGTTCCAGAGGAGATGGTCCAGCAGATACTGTAAGTCACCGCCAGGCACCGCCATGGCCCCCGCTACGCCCCGCCGAGGCGTCTTTGTTTTATTCCATTCCCAGGGACGCTGCCGCCGCAGCCGCCTTTCATTTTGTTACTCAAACGCTATTTGGCGAAACGGGCCAAACTAATGAATTGCCCAGAGCTCAATATGTGAGTTTTTTCGTGGAAGAAGGAAATAAAACACGCTTTCGGGGCCCATCGACTGGCGGGACGGGGCGGGCGCAGGGGGCCTGCGGGTGAGTGGAACGGTGTGCTGCTGGGTCGTAAAAGGAACACCGCAACACGTCGCCGACATATCGTGAATGGCCGGCCTGCCGGACCCGGGGGGTAATTTCTTTCCTTTTATTTTTTTTTATTCATACATACTTTTGAATGTTGCGAGCAGTGTACGACCGCGATTCGGAGACTCTGTACGTGAATGCGTGCGAGCGTGTTGGTGAGTGTCATACTCGAGCACGGCAATCACACATTGAGACAAAGGGCGGGGGCAGGAGGGTGTTGATTTGGAGCGAGCTGGCGGGGAGGGGCGGGGCGGGGCAGGGAGCGGCGGCAGCGGGGCACGCGGTGGGGCCCCGCCAATGAGATCTCTATCACAGGGATTAATGCTCGTCCTGGACCGCCCCGCCGCCGCCGCGATACCAGCTCCGTGTTCGATTATACGAATCGCCGGGCCATTCGAGACACTCGAGGTGTGTGTGTGTGAGAGAGAGAGAGAAAAAGAGAGCGAGAGAGAGTCGTTTGGGGGTTATGGGTTATGTCCGTTTTGGTTGCAGCATCACCACCGCACCCCTTCTCGGCAGGCTGGAAAGGGTTGCGGGTCCGGGCGTTCTTCCTCCGTCTGATCGCAGTTTTAGGTCCTATTTCAGTCCTGTAGCATGTCGCGTGATGTTCTTTTCACCCCCCACCCCCCCTCAGGGAAGGCTTGTTGGCCGCGAAGTTTGGAAAGGTAACAAACTTCACATAACAAACTTCCAGAAGCAGCCCCTCTGTGAACAGCTCTGGCCGCCACGACCGGCCACGACGCTCCAGACGGCCTTGCGTGTGAATGGCCGAAAAACGGGCCTAAAATGCCGGCCGCCGCCAGGACGAGACGATACGGAAATCAGGGCGCGGCTCGCCGGGCGCGGCGGCCGGGGCGTGCAGGTGCCGCCGGCAATTACTACTTGTATAAGCCACCGGCGGGGCGTGGGGCGGCGGGGCGGGGCGGGGCGTGGCGTGGCGTGCCGGCCATCGCCAGATTGGAGGCAGCGCGCGGGATGATTTTCACGCACTCCCTAATCGATTTGAGAGCGGCTCGTTAGTCGGGAGGCCCGCGGTGCCTCGTGACTGACCACGTACACACACACACACACGGGCCGTGCCATTACGGGCCGAAAACATTCCTTTTTGGTAAAACCATAAACGCCATGCAAAGTTGTGAAGCGTGTCTTTGCCGGCAGTGAGCCAACCTGCCCCTCACGTCCTAGAGAACATTTATTTTTTGAAATGAATTATACGATAGATTGTGCTTCCGTCTAGGTGTGAGCCAGCAAATAGTAGACTTCCCCATGTAACGGTGATTACCATGTGCAGCGTTCAGTTGTCGTATCACCCGATTTGCCGAAGGCTATCTCGTTGTGTCGCACTGTCGCACTGCTGCTATCGCTGCGCCCCTTCCTGCCCACATGGCCCCCAGTCACGTACAGAAAACTGTAGGGCAGGCGCGCAGGGGGAGGAGGGGAAGGGGGGGGGGCTTTGTGGCGGTAACGACGGGGGACGGGCGAACGGCAGCAGCGTCGCGCCGCTGGCCACCTCGACGTCCACCCGACCCCGGCGGCTTTTCCTCGGAACGTGTCCGTCAAACTCGCTGAGCCCGGACTCGGGGGCGGGAGCGCACACGGCCTGAAGGGCGGGGTGGACCCCCTCCC
>NW_026267355.1:310468-311127 GCF_000697945.3 Frankliniella occidentalis | reverse complement strand
CCCCCCCGGCCCGCACCGGCGTTATTAAAGCCAACTTCTCCGCCCGCCGCACCAAAACCCTTCGCCAAAGTTAAGGCGGCCTGTCGCGGCCGCGTGGCCACGCCCAGACGAAGCACAACATCAGTTTCACCACGGCCGCGCACTTGAAAAACTTAGACTGGAAACTCGATGAGGAAACAGCAGCTGGGTGAAAGGGAGAATTCTGGTTCGCATTGTGAGTTAGTACTGTACATTTTTGATATTGTTTAGCACATGATACCCTTACACACATAGTGTAACTTGTGTATTACTACCTGCTTTCAAAATCGATTCTCGATTGAGATTTTTTCTTGTCTTTGAGATGTCTTTTTTCTCCCATCAATCGGTATGGGAAAATCCGAAACATGAGGAAGCGTTGTTCTATTATGGGGCGCCACTCAAAGCGTTCGTTCCCTCGCTCCACCCTTCAGCGACACACAGACCCACAGACACGACACACTCTGAATCCCCTCGTCTGCTCTTCCCAAATCCCGCCCCCTGCTCCCCCTTCTGATCGCAACACTCAGGTGCAGCTTCCGGTGCAAAATAGTACAACAATGCCGCCACCTCAACCCCCCGCTCTCTCGAGGCCATCCCGCCAACCCTTTTTCTTCCCCGCAGACAATGCCTTCCTCAGCCCC
>NW_026267355.1:297366-302333 GCF_000697945.3 Frankliniella occidentalis | reverse complement strand
AATTCTTTAATTGACTTTGTATTTTTCCAAGGATTACATTAGTGGTCGAACAGGAAAGAGGGGAAAGTAGTTTATTTGAGTGATAAAAACTTGAATTCTGGTGAGTCCATTCTCAACAAGTGTTTTTTGGCTTATAACTACATTTTCCATTACTTTTTGTTACGTTTTACAGCATCAAATATGATTCTTCATATTTGACTACCACACAAGCAGGTAAGGGAAACAGTTCATTTTCAATCCGTCGGATGTCTTTCAGTTTTTTTGGCCAGGAAATCTATGTATTCCATTTTTCTCAACCGCCCTCTTCTCAAGAACACGGGTGAGGTATGCATGCACAGGTGACGATTTCTCCGAGTATGATTTTATGTCGCATCTTCGGATTGTTCCTGGAAGTAAGGTGCGGTCAGGTGGGGGAAAAGAAAAGCATATCTTTTTTTCATTCTGCTTCTGCACTTTCTGAATACGAGCAGACTAGGAGCTTTTACTGCGCATTCACCGATCAGTGGTATTCTCATAATAATGGGAGTAATTACACACAAAGTCTGCACAAAAAAAAAAATACGAACAGGTGTTGCGGCACCTGGCGGCGCCTCATTGTGCAACGCTGTGCACTTCTGTGAAATACCGCTTGGCCACAGCGGCGACATCCACACCATGTCGCACAAGGATCCCCCCACCTACCCTCCACCCACCCTCACCCCCAGACCCGCAGCCCGGACGCGACTTATCTAGTACCCATTAGTGCGAACACGCCTCAAAACCGTGAGAAGAGCGGGTTGGGGTAAAGAAATATCCAATTTAAATGAATATGGATTAAGGGAAGATGGCACAGCTTATGATGAATTTATACGATTTACAGTAAATGAATTTTAAATACAGTAAATGAATCCTTAAACAGCGTTATATGCGGGAAGGGGGTCGGGAACTCCGATAACCAAGAGCTCGTATCAGAGAGGAAAAAAACTGTCGTGGAGGACATATTATCTTAGTCTGGGTTAGATCGAGACGAGGGAGCCTCTACCTGCTGCCCCCTTCCCCTTCCCCGTACGTCTTATCAGAAACATGAATGGGGGAGAGCGGGGGCGGAGGCAACTGACGGGGGGTGACGACAAAAAGTAAAAAGTTTGGGGCCAGCAGTTTACACAGCATTTATCTCTTTCACACTCGCCATGCGTGTGGGTCCCTCCTCCGCTCTGCCCCCTCCTCTCTCCTTCGATAACCCGGAGCCCCACCACTGCCTACGGCTGCTAATCACACTAATGGCACTGCACATGATATCATCCCGTGCGGGCCAGCCCGGCCCAGCAGGGCGGCGAGAATTTAGACTCCTTTTAATCTGTGCCCTGCATTAACATGCCATTGACCTGGGGCAAGCATGCAGTGCGACATGTAGCGCTACCCTCAGGGGATGTGAATTAAAAATCTCACTTATCTATCTACCCCGTTCTCTCTCGCCCCCGTCAACCCCCCCCCCTCTCTCTCTCTTCCTCCCCTCCTCCCCCCTACTTTTCTCTGCACTCGGCGTCTCTCATCCGATATATGAACCCTTTCCTGCTGCATCCCCGGAACCCCTTGCATGTTACTGATCGCACAATCATCAGGCGAGCCTTGCTCTGTGCTGCTGCGCTCCGCCGTACGGAACGGTACGGAATGCAATGGCCCGATGCACTTTGCGATGCGTGAGAAACACTTCAGCTGCGCCTGCTGCCACTCTCCCCGTTCTCTATTATACGCCCGTGTGTCCCATAATATTCGTTACTTCGATACACAACCCTTCGGTTTTTTCTGAATTTATTTTTTATCGCTGGATTAGGCTGTTGTGGCTGTTGTGACAAGGGGTGGAGGCGGCGGCGCACTCATAGGGCTCCTTCTCTTCTTCGAGAGGCTTTTGGCGGACCGAGCGAAATTGGGGTGAAAGACGAGAGCGGAGAGACGCGACGGAGTGCGGGACGGAGCAGCACACAGCGCGTCATGACAGACGAAACCACTCCCACTTCCGGTGGCTGAAACCTTGATACGGTGGAGGGAAAAAAATGCAAGTCTCAACGGTCTTACCGGTACATAAGACCGGCGACGACCGCCCCTCCCGTACCCTGTCGACCCGGGCCGCGCCGCCGCCTCGGGATGCGACAAGTGTTGACACCCGTGATCATCCGGATGAAATTGAAGGTGCATGAAGAAAACGAAAAAGGTTGAATATGGGCAGAGTCCACGTGACACCATTCAGGTGACCCTCCACCATTCCACACGTGTCACACACAAGTGCGCTGCGCACCGACAACTCTCTGGAAAACGTAATACTCATTCGTGGGTAAACCTTTCCTTGCGCACATCTGTACCTTGGACGAATGACATTCGTCCAAGTCTGTACGCTGCGGCCAGGCTGCGGCCGATTGTAGTCTGACTTTTCTGACCTCACCCAATTCTAGTGAGGAGCTCTGGTCCAGTAGGATTCCAAGATACCGACTCCGATAGAGCGAGGAAGAGAGTGTTTCCCCCTCCCTCTCTCTCTCTCTCTCTCTCTGTCTTCTCTGTCTCTCTCTAGTTCTACTCTACTCCACTCTGCTCTAGTCTCTACTGGTGTCACTCAAGCTAAATATCTCTTACTCTATTATTTATACTGTAGTTGCAGAATATGAGTTCTTTTCAAGTAATAAAAAGTGAGATAGCGATCTGGTTGGGAAATCATCTGTCATCGCGCAATTAATTCTCACCACGAGGACTTGAAAAAAGTAATCGGCGCGGCATTGTTTTCACAGATAATTTTGGCAGTCCCCTGGCTGCCCTTTTCCAACAAGGGTGGCTCAGAAATAAAAAGAGAAAAATAATCAAGAGAGAGAGAGAGAGAGAGAGAGAGAGAGAGAGAGAGAGAGAGAGAGAGAGAGAGAGAGAGAGAGAGAGAGAACCGCGAAGACAGAACGAAGCTGCGCGTATGCATGGCCAGAGGGAATCACAATGGAGAAGAAATAATGAAGGGGAAAAGCAAAAACAAAAATCACTGACAGAGAAAATAACGTGCAAAACAAAGATGCCTACCCGAGAAAAAGTTAATTGCAGCCTATGAGGGCGAGGTAGCGGCAGCGTCGCTGGAACAATTCACAAGAAAATCAAGGGCACCCTTTAGAATTTTCAACGCCACAGACTCTCAACAATCACGAAAGAACGATGAGCGGGATTCTTAAACGACAGACTTCGGGAAGTTACTTTGGAAAGCAAACACACAAAAATTACTTTCATTGAAAACAAAAAAAAAATTGATGTAAATGTTAACAAATAATTTAAATTGCGATCAAAAACAAAAGAGCTGTTTTGCATCGGGAACATGGAAGAGTGTTGAATGAAAATGGCTATTCTGTGCGAGTGATTCACAGCTGGACATTGCAGTGTGGCTGGGTCGCTTCGACCTCGCCACAGAATTGTTCAAAGAAGCGAAGCAAAAGGAAAGCAAGGTGCCCATGTTGAGAGGTGGACTTTCCTTTCAATACGATGGCCGGTCCATTCATTCATTTTGACCTCATCGGTTACAGTAGATACATTCGACTCACCTTGCTCTTCGTCCTCCACCGACGAGGGGGTTTTACCTTGCGTAATACCCTGTACACGATGCCAGTAATACCGTGTAATACCCGCGTAATACCGTGTAATACAGAGTAATACTGTGTAATACCCCGTAATACTGTGTAATACTTTGTAATACTGTGTAATACCTTGTAATACCCTGTAATACCCGTTCCACACCTTTAAAATACTGCCAAATAAGGCTTTGGACTACCTTTAAAGCTTAAAAAGTTTCGAGAAAGAAAGGAGCTCAAGTGTCTGCTGTTGATGTACGCAGGTCTTCCCTGCTACGGCAACCCCTCCCCCCCCCCCTTACTATACTCCCGTTCCCCCACTCCCTTTCCAGCTTGAGAGCGGGTCAACAGTAGTGGCTTGGGAGAAATGTGAAAAGGTAACTGTTGTTTCGGGTTCATCTTGACAAAAATAAAACGAAAATGTTTTATGCCCGAAAACGATCGAAATCGAAATGGCAGAGTTATTCCCTCTCAAATTGACAATTTGGTGGTTTTTGGCCCTTTTGTCAGTTTGGGGACCGATAACTTTGCCGTTTCGACTCTGATAGGCTCTGGGCATAAGACATTTCCGTTTTAATTTTGCAAGAGGAATCCACATCTGGGCTTACACTTTTAATTTGACAACTTTTAGTAAATTCATATTTTTCATTGGAACACAAAATAATGGTGTTCACTCGTAGAATGACTAGAAGTAATTTAATCTTACAAAAAGACATCTTAAAAGGTTTATTAAACTCCTAACTTATTTTCTTAATAGCAATATACTTGCAAGGGACCGAACAATATTAGAGCCACAGTCGCAACTTAGTGTAGGGTGAGCCGGTCAAAATCAGAACGAGATGTATGATTCTCTTACATTGACTAGATTTGTCTAAAGCCATAATATTTCTAACGATACTGAAATAAAATTGTGAAAGAATTTAAATTACATTCTATGATAAGATGTATTACAGAACTTTCAATTAACAAACTACAATGACTCGTGATTATTAAAACTCCTCGGAGAGATCAAATGAAAATGAATGAAAGAATGACAGATCAAATTTTCAGTCTGGGAGAAGTTTTAACACATTAAAATGAATATTACCTGATATAATTTAACTTTAACCAGAGGCAAGTGAGGGTATTGAAGAGAATTTCTCCATCTGATTGTTACAAGGGTTTGCCTTACCCAGAGTTATCCGATATTTGTTTGTTCTACAATTGTTCAATACACCGTAAGTTAAATCTGCTAACAGCATTCATTTGTCGGGGTCAAAAGTCATCACACTCCCACTTCTAATTACTGGGGACAACGAACAAAAATGACAACGGCACAACTAGGAACAAACTTTCAAACTGCTAACATTAAAAATGAAAAATACAGAATGGAATATGCGAATAACTTTACTATTT
>NW_026267355.1:292529-297009 GCF_000697945.3 Frankliniella occidentalis | reverse complement strand
GTAATACCCTGTAATACCCTGTAATACCCTGTAATACCCTGTAATACCCTGTAATACCCTGTAATACCCTGTAATACCCTGTAATACCCTGTAATACCTTGTAATTCCTGGTAATACCCTGTAATACCTGGTAATACTCTGTAATACCCGGTAATACCTTGTAATAAGCGTAATACGCGTAATACGGAGTAGTCTGTACACGAAAATGCCGAGATAAAACCCCCTCGTCCACCGATCATTCTACTTTTCCTGCACGGTGTAAGAAGGCAGAAAACCCTGAACTATCTGTAGGTACTCTGCAAATCCAAAACCGCACAACGAGAGTTAGTTTCAACTGCGACTTGAAACACTCAGTTTGACTGAACGGGAAGTCTTGTAAACTGCAATTTAACTGAACGGGAAGTCTTGTAAACTGACATTCGATTGAGATTTACAGATTAGTAGATTGTTACGATTTGTATCTTTTCAAGAGTGAATTTTAAGGGTTTTGCACGTTTACGCCGTAGTGGCAGCGTAACCAGGTGAACTAGAGCGTACGCTACAATGTTGCTAAATTGCCTACCCCTTTGAGTAGCAGAGACAATATATTGTGCTGTTATAGCTAGAATAGGAGGGCTTCAAGGAGAGGAGGTAGGCAAACCCTACAAACCCGTAACACTGTAGCGTGGTACATAGCTTTAAGCAGAAAAGTCGTTGCAACGAAGTACAGAGTGGACGCGGTGGCGAAAATCAACCATCCCTTACCCTCACCCCTCCCCTAAACGTGGAAGGAAAGGTCGATATGCCACCGGATTCCCGTTTGCAATATTCTGTATGAAATCGCTGCAGAGCAAAGGAGAAGGCGATTCCATTTTAAATTTCTCCTGAAGGAGAGACAAAAGCGGCGCGGGGTTGACCCCTCGATAGTGAGGACGCAGCAGGGGTAGAATGGCCGCTAGCAAATCATTGCTGACAGCTTTATGGCAATAGGGCGCTGTAACAACCCTCCTCGGGGAGGTCCTTATTGAACATCCTTCGCCGAAATGCAAGTCCAGTGCTTCCAGTAATCTAAGCTGAGTGAAATCCAATGGTCCATTGAATGCAATCCGTTTAAATGCATACAATAATACCTTCGAGCAAACTTTACTTTTCGATTTGTACATTAATTATATACTTTTTAAAGAAATTCTGTGTGTAATTATGCATTCAACACGACTCCTCTTCACGAATAAATTCAGCTATCTTCAGGTAATCTTGTCTATCCATTTAAAGGATCTAAGGATGCTAATGATCCCACTGGATCTCACGAATCTAAGACATTTATCACTGCATTAAATCATTTTGACAAATTCTCATATCTATTTGCCGCTACTTTTCCAACCCGAGGTGGAGAGCTCTTCCGCTGCGTAGGAATACAGTCACAATTATTCCACGAGTGCAGGTAAGATGGCAGCCAGCGCGACCAATTCGGCCAATGTTTGTTGTCCCCAAAGCGTCGCAGGAGTTGAGTAGTTTCCAAATTTATGACCGTTCCGCATTAAGATGTAGCCTCCTGGCGCGATGGTTTGCGTCTCTAAAACTTTCATCGAGCGTTACACGTGACAGTTCACACACTGATAAATATACAGTAATGCAACTGGCGTGCACATGCGTGCTCAACACAACGAGCACACGTTTAAGTGTTTGACAAGAAGAGATATTCTTCCAAAGGCGTTAACTATCGTCACCTGCAAGCGTGTCTCCTCTCGCCCAAGAACGTGTTCTAATAGAGCGGGGCGTGGAAGCGAAGAGGAGCGCGGCGAGCTGTCCGCTCGGCAGTTACGCCCTATCACTTTGTGTTGTCAGGACTGCTGCACCTGTTGCAGCGCGTCCGACGCAAAACAGCACCGCGGCAGCTCGGCGCGCGAGTCACTCTGGAAGATTTATGTCACGGCTTCGTCTAGCGCCCTTCGTCGTGTTGGTTCATTAGCGGGACAATGATCGCTAAACATTTCGGCCTATATTTGTCCCAAAAACCCAACTAAACTTGGCTGCGCCGCGGACGTACAGGCAACGACAAGCGCTGCTCCGCCTAGCCGGTGTCTACCCCCCACCCCTCCGTCGTCGTTAAGGTATGAGGTCGAGTCACGCACCACGCGACATCCTAACGCTCTTTGGGTGCGGGCCAAATCGGTGGCACGAGGCGCCGGGCCCTAGCCTAGGCCCTGCGGCCTGAAGCGCGTGTGTGAGATTGGCGCCCCCGCAGCTCAGCACAGCTCAGCGTCCGCCGGCGGGGTCGGGCGGGAGGACTTCCAACAAGCGTACATACGACCATGGAGTTACATTTACGCGGAGCTGACCCCCTTCTACACTGATGAAAAATATGTTCGCACATGTACGATATATTTAAATTTTGTAATTTGCAAACTTACAAAACGAGTCGCATATGTAGTATCTCCCACCGAGATCCCAGTTTTACTCGTCAGTAGATTTCAAATCGATACGGAGTTTTGACAAGAACTACAATCTTGAATTATAATTGTACTTCTTCCATGGAAATTTTTCCTGCACGTGTCTACTAAAGACACTAGACTGTAAAAAAGAGCTGTTGAAAAACAACTCTCTTACTGATGACAGTGTTGTAGACAAACAACAATGTTGTACGAGAGCGATAAAAGTTGTTGCAAAACAGCAAAGTTTGTTGCAAAACAGCAATGTTTGTTGCAAAACAGCAATGTTGTTCCTAAACAACTTTTGCTGTTCCTCAACAACTTTCATTGTTTCTGAACAACTTTCATTGTTTCTGAACAACTTACATTGTTTCTGAACAACTTTCATTGTTTCTGAACAAATTTTGTAGCTGCTGAACAACTTTTGTTGTAATTAGACAGTTGTTTTTTTCCCGCCTGAACAACTTTTGTTGTTCCTGAACAACTTTTGTTGTACTTGAACAACTTTTGGTGATCTTTAACAACTTTTGGTGTTCTTGAACATCTTTTGTTGTTCTTGAACAACTTTTGTTGTCCCTGAGCCCTGAGCCCTGAACAATCGATGTTGTTATACAACAACGCAATGCCGTTATTTAACGACTTTTACCATTAAAAAAAACCTAATGACAAATTTGTCGTTATTTCAACGATATTTTTTTATAGTGTATGAAACAAGACCTGATCATTATGCGTATCGTCTGCTTTCACGTCCACGTCCAGGCCGGGCGCACTGCCGGGAGTTTGGTGCGCTCCCACTCTATGTTCCATATAGTTTCTGGGACCTTGGGTGGGGGCGATATGTTTTGTAGTTTTGTAGTTGCCGCAGGTCGGTCGGGTCCGTTGCGGCCCAAGCCTCCTGCAGCGGCGGCGCAGGCAACACGCTGGACACGACTCCGCTGCAGAGGTGCCTATCCCCCCTCCTGCAAGTCCTCAGCCCGCTCACCGGCCCGCTCCACCCCGACCCGCCTAAACCCTTTCGGCTTCCTGCTCGTTACTTCTAACCTACCAACATTTTTAGACAGGACAGATCCCCCCAGCGTCTTTAGTTGGCAAAGTTTCCTGTTTTGATACAGATTGCCGTTCCAGTTTTGGTAAGCAGATTGTCACTATTATTTTGTTAATTTATTTAATTTAAAGATTACAAGTCCTTTGCCTTTGCGCCACTTTATTTCGAGTTGCAAGTGGAGCTGGACTGTCTCGTTATTGGTCGGCCAGTTTCTTTGTTGTTGTTGTTAAGGTTGTGGCGGGAAGATAGAAGGGGGTGCGGTGAGAGAGGGAGAAGTGCTGGGGAAAGGGGAAGGGCCGTGACTGGGTGGGTCGGGTCGAGGCAGAGTGGGGCAGGGCGGGGCGGTGGGCGGTGCCGCCGCCCAACAACCTTCTGGCTGTATGCATCAACCCCCGCGCGGTTCATGAATACGTCGCACGTCTGAGATTGTGTGAGTACACGGCGGCGCAAAAATACTCTCGCACAAGGGAGCATTATTTGTGCTGAAACGCGTACGTAGGTAGCAATTTAATCTCTCCGCCCCCCTCCCTCCCCTACAATATTTTCTTATTTCAAAATTATCTTAGTCGATTTAACGCGATAATGGCGCGGAGGAGCTCGCTCGTGCGCTCGCGCCTCCAACCCCTTGCCTCTGCTGATCCCCCTGAGGTGTCACATCACTCACGGATTAAAGCACTCTCCGAACGTAATCCACGGCGGAGTCAACACGCCCGCCGCGCCGCAAGCACAATGGCCTGAAGGACTCGGAGGAGGACTCGCGTGCCCAGCCGAGAAGGACTGCACAGAGCCATCGTCCTCGCGAGCCTCGAGCACCTCCACGACGATGAGGAACGCAAGTGCCATTTCTGGAACAGCGTTGACACTGAATTTTTTTAGCAGATGATACCTTACAAACCTTACTTAACTGACACTAAACATAAGTAAACATATGTATATTCAAGTAAGGTGTCATTGCTTTTACTCTCGGTAAGGACAGAGAAGCGAGAGAAGGGCCAGCAATCTGGTATATTGTGCTAGGCGGGATAGT
>NW_026267355.1:290206-291945 GCF_000697945.3 Frankliniella occidentalis | reverse complement strand
AAGTGGTACAAGTAGCCGGATTCGCAATCGCCGGTCTCTGAGCTCGGGCTGGTCGGCGTCCCGTGAACTCCCACAGAAATATTATAGACTGGAATAGAACTTTTGACTTGGTATCATCTGCTTTCACGATCCGTTTCTGGTCGGAACTTTTTTTATTTTTACCCTCCGGTAGGACAGCACTCTCTCCCAACTACATGTTCGGGCTGTGTTTGAGAGTGTACGGTGTACGCGTCGTGCGGAGTGTGTGCGTAACCAAGACGTTACAATAACGTGTCACTCGCGGTCGCACAGCCATATCTCTCGCATGAGTGCCCCGCGGAACCGCGGACCAGCAGCCAGAGCGGCAGGCCTCCTCAATTTGTCGCCCGGAATGAAGAGGAATGACTGGCGACTGGCCGGGACCCCGCGAGGACCCCGCCGCGGACCCCGCGGCCCGCTGAGCTGACCGCACCCCGTTGGCTCCCCGGGGAAGACTTTCGACATGCTTCTAAAGAAGGCAAAAGGAGGCACAGCGGAGGCGAGGGATTGGTGCGGTTTTGTATTGTGCAGAGCCAGCCAAGTAAAGGGGGGAGAAGAGAGAAAGAGAGAGAAGCTATTCGGGAAATTATAACCGGCATTATGCAGTGATACCTTTTGGAGGACCCCCTGCCGAGGGACGCGACGCCGACCGCCACCGACTCCTCGTGACCAGGACAACCAACGAGCTTTGACCCCCCCCCCCTCCACCCTCTTCTTTTGCCCCTCCTGTTCCCACCCCTCTCCCCTTTTACCTCCTTCAAACAGACCAGCAGAGTAACTTCCTTCACACAAAATCAAAATAATTAGACCGTTGACAAAAATACGACAAGCAGAGAAGGCGACTGCCTTTGTCGCCATTCTTAGTCAACATGATCATCCCCAGCGACTTACAAATGTAAATAAGAATGACACTATGAACCGCTTCTTTAACGCCGAAGAAGAGGTGGACTCGTCAATATGTAATCCCGAATCCTGAATATTACCGACTAAATTCATCTTATTACATCTGAAAAGTCTTACGTACAGCGTTAGAGAGGCGAGATAGAAGGAGTTCTATTCAAGACCATGTTTACCTAAGGAACGATTAGGCCAGGTGGTCCACCGTAAGAGATAAGCACGGCAAACACGCTGCGATACGACGCTCATGCGTCTCGGGCAGGGCAAAGCAAATATTTGTGCTCGTCATCGATCGATTACGTTCATTACATCATTTCTGTAGACGGAGCAGTGGAAATTCAGGCGAGCGCAAGCGGCGCGCACCTAAGTCCCTTTTGTGGTCTTTGGGGAGACTCCACATCCAAGTCGGATACGCTCCAGTTTCTGGATTATCTGTCTTGCGCCCCCTCCTCTCCCTCTGAGGGGGGCGGCCCGCTGCCCAGGGCCTGTTCCTGTTTGCTTTGCACAGGTGATGGTATAAGAGCGTTCCCACAGGTAAGACTCCTGCAGGACGGGGTGGGTGACCGGGCCGGGGTGAAGCAGCGACGGGCAGGGGGAGGGGAGAAGGGTGGGCACGGCAGAGAAAGGGGGGAGCGAGTGTATGGGAAAGGGAGGGTGTCACATGCAGCCCCGACACAATGAGGCGGGTGGGGCGGGGAGGCAGAAGAGACAAAAACAAAAAGGAGATATTTGGATGCCATGAAGCAGCGAGTCTTATCCGCCACGTCCGCGGTATGAGACAACAACGCTTCTGCCCCGAGGGCACGAGCCCTCCCCACCCCCCC
>NW_026267355.1:284989-290156 GCF_000697945.3 Frankliniella occidentalis | reverse complement strand
CCCCTGCTCGCCCCTGCCCGCGCGGCGCAGCCAAGGCGCAGCCACTCCCAAGGCGCCAAGTGGCACGCTGCGGAGGCCCTCCAACTCTCTCTCTCCCCCTCTGCCTCTCTATCTGTCTCTCTCTCCCATATCCCCCCATTCCTACCCTGCCCCATCCTTGACCACACAAGTTTTAGATTCTTGATGGCCCTACTACCTCACACGCGCGCGCCCGGGCTCCTTACAACCCCTGCGCCCGAGGCCCGCGAGCGAGGCCGCGAGGCGCCGCGCGCCGTCCGCGCTGGTGTTGGCTGAGACTTACGAGCTAAAGTTCCGCTGCGCACACTGGTCGCTTACTCTCGCAGCCCGCACCGGAGACGTATCATCGCCTGGTTCCTCGGTTCGCAAATTTAATTAATTTTCGCGGGTCCCCCGCTGCTCTGGCGACGCGCGAATTCGCATAAGATATTTTGCACGGTCGTCTCTGAGCGGTAAATTAAAGTTAAAGTCCGGGGAGAAGAGAGTTGTTTTGAGCAGACGACGTTCGACGGTCCTTTACGTTAAGGTGGCAGGTGTCATTGACGGGGGACCTTTTCGGCCGCGAGCCGCCGCCCTCCGCCAGACTAGACAGACCCCGGGGTCCCCGGTGACACGGCGATGTTGAACCGGGATAAAAACGTGATGACATCCTAATGGCAGCCGTGCCACGGTGGCGACAGCCGAGCCCCACGGGCCCCGCTGCCAGCACCATGGCGGATTAATGAAAAATGAAACTGGCGAATGCCAGGATATATTATGGGCGAGCGCCGCCCGGCTTAACATCCCGAAGAGAGGGAAGTCACCAGCCATCAAGTGATCTCGGCCGCCCCTTCCCCTTCCTCTTCCCCACCCACGCCCCTTTTATCCGTCTTCCTCTTCCTCGTTCTTCCTCTCCTCTGTTTACTCGTTCTCTCTCCCTCTCTTCCTGTACACTTCTCATTACTCCTCTCAATGATTGATTAAGTTCTCACTCACGCACGCAAGCACGCCCCCCTCTCCTCTTTTACACACACACTCGAGGTTTTATTGAGAAATATGTCCTTCGAATTGGCGTGTCACACGTCGCGCTCCTACGGAGTAAATTGCGCTGAGTCAACGCGCGAAAAACGTTCACGATGCCGGCGGCGGCGGCGGAGCGAGGCCTCGGCGCGTCACGAGGGTGTGACTGCCCCCCCACCTACTCGTCCCCGCCACGCCACGCTCGGCCCACTTACTGCAGGTGGGTAGGTGGGTGCCGCGGTGCGACTGCACCGCAGCCGACTGCACCGCCCACACAGCCGCACGCCGCGGGGTGCGAGAGGCGGGCGCGCCCAAACGACGCGAATGTCGCGCGAAAACGACCGGACCTGGCAAGGCCACAGCCAGCCCCCCCGACGCCTTTTTGGCGCGCCGGAAACATCAAAGGTTCCGCTGGCTTCCGCGCGAGCGATGCAGCCGCTGCCATTATCTGTGCAGTTCGTCTTGGCGAATGTGGCGGCACCACGCCCCCGCCCCCTGCGCCTCCAGTGCCGCTCCGGGGCCGCGCCTGACGCCGACCTGCCGGCTTAGCGAAACTTGAAGGCATATTGCGTATGAGCATTTTTGCCGTTTTGAAATGAAATCTACATTGCAAGTTTAACGAACGTCGGAGGCAGCAGAGAAGGTGAGGAAGAGTCGCAGAATTGTCTTCCTCGTAGGGCTTCGCCTGGTGTGCGGGAGGAGGGTGGCGGGCGGATGTCGGTGCCCGGACACAGACAAGGGGCGTAAAATTAGGGCGGGGCCAGCGGTAGTCGGAATTCCGGACCGCGCAATTTTTTGAGACATGAACGAGTCGGAAGCTGCAAAGACATTTCTGATCCCGGCTGTGACGGGGGCGGGGCGAGGCAGCCAGCCTGCCAGGGAGGGGGGATGGCTGGTCAGGGGGAGGCGCGCGACCAACGTCCTGTGCGAATACAGCGATATCCGGCCTTTGCAATAGACCTGACCAGGACCTGACCGGCCACAGAGCAATGCTTCACGATGCTTTACGAGGTGCGTACGCGTGTATTCTCCTGCCGGTGGGCGCGGTGGGTCCTTCCCATAGACCGCCGCGAGCACCCCCCGCCCCGGCTCTAGCCCCGGCCGGGCGCAGCGGATGTGCGCATGTCACCGGTACTGTAGCGCAGCGGCGGCGGCGGCGGCGGCGGCGCGGAGGGGCGGGGCGCGGCGCATTTGCATGAGAATAGTATATATCCAGGTGGAAAAGGGGGGTAGTGGCGGGGGGAAGGGTCCAAGGTGTGCTCGACCTTAACGTACTAATCAGAATTTTAACGAGGGCTCGATACCTGGTATCGCCCGGGATGCGGGGGGTTATGGGGACCTTACGCCCTTTAATAACGCTCGTAGTGTATTCCTTTTTCCCTTTCATTCTTTCTATGTTTTATCTTCGGAAGATTCATACACACGTATGATGGATGTATCGTATTTTCTGGCCACAGCGCGACAGTAGTCAGAAGCACTTACTGTAAACGGTTTCTGTTTTTGCAACTTATTTTGTAACAAAAATAAATCATACGGTCTCTTAAAAATCATCTGGAGTAAATTATAATATAATTGTACAAAATGTTCATCTTTTCTAAAAAAGAATGCCTACAATGACAACTGTTTCATCAGAAATCAGACAAAACGTCTCTGTACCAAAAACATTCATTAATGATCAAATTTTGATAATAAAACTAGAAATTTACTGTCATCTTATACAAATTCTATATTTAACCAGACAATTTCTTCAAACATTTCGTCCTTACGCTGTAAAAAGCTATCCAATGGGCTCTTTGGAGGAGAGGGGGTAGAAAAGAAAATACAGCCGAAAAAATCACCTTATTTTATTACCATATGTAAGGGGTAACTCGAAAAAGGCCCTTCGCGCTCAAGTTGTTTTCGTTAGCTCTCCCTCGCCATTTGGGCAAGACGGTTTTTATTTTTGGCGAAAAAATTTGGAAAACTTATAACGTTTTATGAGGAAGTCATTAAGAAAACGCCTTCATTAGCCCCCCCCCCCAACCCCACCCCAAGGATGGGCTCTTACTCGAAAATTTCACGGTAAACACAATATCATATTTTTTTTTAAGGGGAAAGGGAAAACTTTGAGGGAAACCTTTAGTTAGAGGAAAATAACTCCTCAAATTTCGAGGAAGTCCCCTCAAAATATCTTCAAAATATGTGAGATTTCTCTTCATTTTTTGACAAAATTCCTCAAAACCTTAGGCGAGATCTGAGAAGTTTTCCTTACTTGTAGGAGTTCCCCAAAGTTTTTCCTTTTTCCTTAAAAAAAAAGACTATGTTTTAACGTGGTTTTTACCGTGTAACCAGAAGTCAGTTTTAAGGGACTTTTTACATCAAACATGAGCTGCAGATGCGCTTCTTTATGAAGACTGTCTTTTCAAAGCCGAGGAGAGACAGATTTCCTCTTCAAAGAATCCCATCTTGGCAGTCCGCTCGTTAAAATATGTGTATGAATTCGAGTAGGGCGGTACGAAATTCGATTTACAGTTAAGTTACCCTGCACGTGGGTGGTATAAGAGCATTAGAATATTATTTGTCTCTAAGCGGAAGTCGTACATTACTTTCTCGATGACACGGTACAAAGAAAAATGTCCCCAAAAGCGCGGGACTTCCTCAGGGGTTCAGGAGTTGTCTACTCTCGTTTCCCCGAAAGGCAACTAGTGGCTGAGGACAAGGGAATGCATGTGGACAGGCCTTCCTATTTTGCATACAGTGCGCGAATAGGGCCCGGGTCACGGTAATACGCCAATTACAAGAAGTATTTAATCACAAATGTTGGAAAAACACTTATTTTAAAGAAATTCGTCCTATGTCTGGTGCAATAAGCAGCAGCGTGGATGACCCACCGCACACCTGGCCAGTGTGCAGCGGTATGCTCTACCTGGGGCCACCGGACCACACACCAACGGCTGCTAGGTGGACAAAGCACTTTCACTTCACACATCGCAAATCAGCAAAACTGCATGCCATTCATTTAGATACATGCAAGTATGAGGGACCTGTGGACTCGCTGTCTCGTGGTACGACCCGGTATGAACTGGTATGAACGTGATAAGTAAACACATAACAATTTCTCAAAAATTACCGTTTTAAAAAACATATATATGACATTTCAGAGCGAGGGCACGGGGTGGGCCGCGGGGGCGGCGATGGGCAAGAAATGAGTTGAACGAAAATTCAGTGAATGGATCTGTTCGTGCCGCATATCATCTTACAGCGAGGTCCTGCGAGGTCCTGCGCACGTGAACAAGATGGCAGCCCTTTTGTGCGACTCGTTGTTTGGAACGCGGCTCCTTGAACAAACCGCGCCGCCGACACTTCCGGCCGGGCAGGGGGATGTGAAGGGGAGGGACTCGCCAAACGAGTCATTCGCAAGTGCACTGATAAAATTAATATTATTCCTATTGCGCTGGATATGTTTACGAGTTTTACGACACGTCACTGTCGGGTGATCATTTTGTTGGAGTTATGATGAAGAACAGGCGACGTACCGTGGGGGATGTGAAAGACGGTGACGGTGGAACATCCACTTACAGAGAATAGCAATTTTGAGTAATTTGCCAGCGGTACTTTGTAACCCCTTCCTCTTCTCTGTACGATCTGCCTTAAAGCAGTCCTAAACATTTTAGCTACACTGGAAATGCAAGTGTGTGAATGTCGCTCACCTGCAGCTGGGTCGCCCTTACGCCTAACGAAGTTGTCAGCTTCACTTCGCTTCACTTCGTTTCACATGCAACACCGTTGTTCTATTTTCGTGAGGGGTACTCTCTTCACCATTTTTCGATTGGAGGCAATCTTGTACACCTTTATGTTCAACGTGAACATTTCTAGCTAACCGTCGCAAAACCCCTTTACTGCCTGAAAGGAGACTGATAAAACCAAACGGACGAAATTCTCGCCCGATGGATTCTTATTCTTTGACCCCTTAGCAGACAACAGGCAAGAAATTTCTGTGCAACTGTGCGGTCAGGATGAGGTCAGCATGGTCATGTAACCCAGGTTCCCACCTAGAGAAAAATGTGAAAACCAGATTAGCAAATAGTAAAGATTGACTAAAAATCATTGGATACATTATATTTTTGAGCACTGAATGAAAATTCATTACTTTCAACAGGTACGCCCCCCT
>NW_026267355.1:268650-275934 GCF_000697945.3 Frankliniella occidentalis | reverse complement strand
CCTAAGATGGCGGCGGGCTACTCTGGCCACTCAGGCCCCCTTTCCACCAACACCCCGGGGCGAAAAATAAAAATATTTCATGTTGAACTTTTGGAGTATATTTTCACAGTATGCTGTGTAGAAACACTCGGGAATCCAAACAGTATTAATATCTTAGTTAAAATAATTATGTTTAAGTGTCAGCAGGAACGAAAAGTTAGCGTGTTTGGGTTTTCAGGGTGGTACGCCCTCCAGCGTCCCTCTGGTTCCGCCCCGCAAAATCGGGCACCGGATGTCCCTATGTGTCTGAAGATCTCAACTGGTTATCTCTGGTGTGGATAGCCGGGTGGAGCCGACCCGGAGCTGGAGGGAGCCCCCTGTGCGAAGGCCAAACGTCAGGTGGCATGGACTTCCGAAAATCCGCGCCAATCAACAAAGCGAGTTTCCTCCGCCTTGTACTTACTAATCGCACCTTCAAAATACAGTACACCGAAAGTCTTTGTAACACCCAGCCACGCCACTCCAGGCGCGGGCCAGGGGCGAAGTAGGCAGGGGGCGGATCAGCATCAGGCGAGCTTGCTGATGCGAAAGATCGCCGCCGCCCCGCCACACCCCGCCTTGACTCCTCAACCCGTCCAGCCTGACCGAGGCTCCAGAGAATTTCCCGCATCAAACAGCTCCGGTTTCTCGAGTGGCAGTCTGGGCCGCGGGTCCCGCGCGCTGGCCCAGTGGGGTCGCCGTGCAATAGGTGGATCATTTTACCCAAACTCATACAGATAAAACAAGCAACACAAAACTATGCCAAATAAGAACATTCGGCAACAGGGCTAGCATTTAACTTTTTGGCTGAGCGATTAGCGAAGCCCATTACTCCACTGACCGAAAAAGTTTCATTCTGTTTGTTTGTGTGTTTGTCTGTCTGTCCGCACGATAACTCGAGAACAAATTGAGCTAGCGACCTGAAATTTTCAGGGTCGTTTTGTGTCATAAAAAGACAGATCGAGTTCGAAGATGAGCATTCTAGCTCAAAAATTGGCTTTTTAAAAAATCAAAAACTACAGGTCGCAAAATGTATTTTTATCAAATATTTTTTTATGCGTTCCTAAGGGGTAAACCGTCAAAGTAGAGCCCTCTGGGCAAAAATTTCGTCCGTTTGGCTCTATCTTGTACCGTTTAGGTGCTAGGGGGCATTTCTTGACAAAAATGAGGAGAAAATGATCAAATAGTCGATTAAATCGTTAACAAAAAGACTTAATTTCGAAAACTTGTATATACACTCCTATTACCCCGTCTCGGGTGTCAGCGCCGCAGGCCTAGCTATATGTGCGCCAGGCGCGTCGCAGCGTAACAGTGTTTCGTGAGATATCGCGAAGCCTGTTACGCGAGACGTGGTCTGGCGTACATATAGCTAGTTATCAAATACAGTTGGTTGATTGGTAGCCATGCTCTGCGCTGCTCCATTTCAAGCGGATTCATGCGTGCGGACGGGTTGTACTTGCACGCGGCACTATGGCGAGCGACGGTAGGCAAGCCCAGTAGACTGGACTATTGCTCCAAGCCCTTCGAGCTATATCACAATCGATCACAATCACGCACGATCGATAGGGAGATCCTCGGGACTGGCCAACAAGAAGCGTCGCCGACACAGACATGCCAGCTGAGATGGACAAGGCATGCTGGCGCAGACTGGCGCTGCGCTGGCGGGCGCGGCCGCAGGCTGGACAAAAGAGTGCTTAGCTCCCCATTATGGCCTGCAGCTCCAACAGAGATAACGCCCTTCGACTTGCTTTGTAGACGGTCTGCCTGGCGCTTGGCCGCTGCATGGTCCACGGGGATGGAGGGCGTGGGACAAAGAGACTGGGGACGCACAGGACAGGGCACTGATCCGCTGTAAGTAGCCGGGCCAGGACACCGCCAGGACACTGTCAGGATACCGCCAACACAATGCCGGGGCGCTCGGGCGACCTGGCGCTGGCCGGGTCCTGGCGCTCACTGCCTGTGAAGGGTTCCTATACACCGAGAAGAGCCCCGCCCCCGTCGTATAGGAAGTAAGGGTTGTTGGACCTCCCAGCGTGGCTCCCTGCAGCTGCACCCGCCACGCCACGCCTACTCCGCCCCCGCCACAAGGCGCCGACACGCCCCGCCACGCCCCGCTCCAACGTACCGATAGCATCTTTATACAAGTCAGCATAGCTGGTGTGAACAAGACGCCTGCAGACTCGCCATTTATGTTGTTTAGTATCGCACTCCATTGCATAACTGGCCACGCACACAGCCCCACGGTGCAGCCATCCTAGTGCTGTAGAAGAGGGTGAGGACACCGATGAGAAGGGCGTTGAGAGGGGAAAGAGGGGAGGGGGTAGCGAAAAAGACATCAAGAAGGTGGGGGTTTTTCGCCAGTTTCCACGCATCTCATGTTGCACTACTGCGCCTATCTGTGAGCCATATCGCACAATTTTAGAGAAAGAAATATTATGCCCTTTTGACGCCTCCACGAACCGTCCAACAGCCCACGCCCACGCACACGTCCACGAACCAACAAAAGGCCGCCTCACCGAAAATGTGCTGATTGTTAATATGTTGACACAGGCTTGCAGGCTCGGCCATATCGGGGGAAGTGAATGTCAGCTTCGCTGAAAGTCTGGGCCACATACGTATAATGTTCAACCTTCTCCGGAAACGCAAGCATGTACATGGTATGCAGCACCTCCTGAATACCCACATGTATTCAGGAGGTCGTGTGTGTGACCATGGATTCACGATGTAGTGTGTACATGCTCATGTATGGAGTAGGTAGCTGTAGGTAGAGTGCAGTTATTTTGTACACTATCTTCATGTACAAGTGACATTACGCACGATTTGTGCTTGAATATGCATTAAAACGGGCCCCTTAAAAACTACGTCTAGCTTGCGTACAATAAAAATTCTACACGACTGCGCAATTGAAAAAAAATCCCTAAGCATTTCACAACTCACGAGTAATCGGGAGTACTCACGAATAACTAGCTTTTACTCAAAAGACAAAAACAAATGTAAGGACTTAATGCCCTTCTGTTATAATTTAATGCATTTGTACTCTTTCGTGCCTTTGCAAAGGCATTAAAGTTTAACACCCCTAAAGGCATTAAGTCAAACCTTTGTTTTTACAGTGTACTCGTGTGTACAATAGGTAAGGAAGTGGAGAAGCCCTCGGTACACACCACCTTCTGCATAAATGTGGGTAGTCAGGAAAGCACTGCATAAAAGTGCACATTTGAGTTTCTAAAGTCGGAACAGCTATTAGACAGGACTGCAACACAGTACCTTTAACGGGATCGGTCAGAAAACGATGCAATTCTTTCTACCTGGCCCTTCTCTATGTGCTATGTACCGTGCACTTCACTCCATACCAGACTGCCTTCCGACTGGTAGGGGCCCCACCCTTCACATCTGAAATACGCGATTTCCGAGAAATATCGGCCCAATTAGAAATAAAAAGCTCAGTGCGCTTATCATTTCACGCTTGCCTGCCAGGTCCAATTACAACAAGACGTTTGCCTTCGCGCGAGCCCGCTCTTCAAACATTCGGATACCCTCATAAATACGTACTTGCGCGATTTGTATTTTGTGTGGTGAGAGAGAGAGAGAGAGAGGGAGAGAGAGAGAGAGAGAGAGAGAGAGAGAGAGAGAATGAGTGATTTGGGCGAAAAGAAAAGGGGATATCCAAAATCCGACAGTGACAGTCTGTATGCCAAAGGATAACATCTAAATAGTCCATCGAACAGAAACCGATCATTGGATTTGGCCTTTAAAAGTACTTCAACAATCATCTGAGTGTGGATTGATTAGTCCCGATCTGACCTTCCAAATTAACTAGAAAAACGCAGAGCGTGGCGTAAACACAACAAAATCAGAAAGCACTACGAGAAACCTACAGTATTCGGTCAAAAAGTAGTATTTGACATCATGGTTTCGATCAACGTGCAGCCTTATAAACATACATCCTTTGACACAGCACTTCGAGAAAAGAATTAAAACCGCGACTTAAAACATTTTTAATGGCTATGGTGCTTTGTTTTGTTTCCCATTACGCGCCGCCACTCTGGGCAAGTTGTCCAAATCCTAACTTCGGCTGAACTCGAGGCTGAACTTTGACTTAAGGGTGTACGATTTTTTTTTGGAAACATGGGTTCAGTGATGGAACTTCAATACTACGGCACATGCGAGAAAATTAGAAAGGGTGCAACTGTACTGCACCCACACAAAATGAATTTTTAAGCATCGCCATAAATAGTACTGCGCTCGTTTTGGCTTACTTGCCGACCACTCCCCACTACTGCCTCAGGCCCTGGATGGAGTACTGGCGGTTGGCGGTGCGGGCGCGCCGCTGCCCCAAGTCAGCGAACCGACGCCAAGGATGACGTCAGAAGTCTTCCAAATATTTGATGAGCAGCAGGCCGAGCTTATTATACAATTTTGCGCCAAAGTGTCTGTATATCCAGAAGGCTGCCCAAAAATGTAATTTGGGCGCCACCGACACGCTCGGTGCATGCCCACGGAGTCGACATGACATGCAGCCGTCCGTCCGTCGCGTGGTGGAGACGCCCCATACGTCCTCTCCAATTATTTATTTAGTGGGGCCGAAAAGTCTTGTGTGCAGGAAGACGAAAGGAGGGAAACCAGTTTTCGACAACAGCACAGCAGGACTGGTACTTCCCCTTGAGCTCTCCACTCCACACTCCACCTTTCTCGCGTCGCCTCCGAGCTTCCTCCTTCTCTTAATTTTACAGCTTGTTCTAGCGCGCTTCTTTAAGAGCACAAAGTAGTTAACAACGCCCGGAGTCAGCGCACACTCACTGCGGCGCCCCCATGGCTGCCATCGGCTGCCATGGCTCACCCACAGGCCAGCAGCTGCGTAGTCAATAGCTGTCACCATCCGCGTTTATAAATGAAATTTGTGGCGAGACCTCGTTCGATTACGCAGCTCACGTTCGGCGGGGCGGGGTGGGGCTGTCCAGTCAACAGGTTAATTGATTTGGTCGCATCAGCTATTGGGGCTTAAATTGTTTACCATTTGCTATAGAGACATAAAAAGATGTCCGGTCGCCGACCTATCCGCACTGTCTGTGGGTTGGGGAATTTGACCACCACGGCCTTGTTTTGTGGGTTGCCAAGCCCAGGGCATGCAAAATTGCACTTATGTTTTTTAGAGTGTACAAGAAACTCTTTTTTTTCACCGTGCGGAAGAACTGTTTGATTTGACCATAAAACCTAATTTATACACTAAATCGTGTGTTTTCAGTAGATAATATGCCCTTCTTACAATGAGACTAAACCTTAGAAAACATAAGTATATTTAAGAAATGTAAGGTATGTCAGCGACCAACCCAGCAACGGCCAACACGAGCTAGTTTTAAGCAGTATACAAAACTGGTGCAGAAAAATCTTTAGATATCGGGTCAAAGTGAGGTATTGTGTAGATTTGATCAGTTATTTTCAGTAATTTTTCAGGATATTTTTTTTTAGTATTCTGTCTCTAAATTTGACCTAGAATTTACCCAGACCTTGACTTGACAAGAATTTACACTGTCTTTTTTCAAAAACCTCGACCTGAGATTTGTTGGTAAGAGTTTGGGCAAAATGAGCCCGTGTACGTATTTTCAAGGAATGAAGTAGCTAGCATCAGTGCAGAAATACGTTCAATGTTTTCAATACCCTTATCCCTTGACTTTAAAGTGCCCCTTGAATAATGCTTGGAGAAAATTAAAAAGACGCCCCCCCCCCCAAAAAAAAAATAATAATAATCTAATCGGTGTGATGCGCGTTGCTACGGCACGCCAACCTGCCGCGCCGTACGCTGTAAACGCCGCGTCACCCCCACCGCTGTGTCGGGTTCAGGCTCATGTTTCCCGCCAAAAGTGTCCTACTTAACTCTGGAAAGGCGAAATGCCTCCGGAAGGAGGCCGTCTGCCGCGGCGTCTGGCCCCCGCAGGCTCGCAGCAGTAGTCCTACAGAAGAGACAGGGACGCTACTTTCGAACGCAGCCCCCTTGGCAGCCAAAAGAGAAAGAGAGAGGGGAGAGAGGGGAGAGAGGGAGAGGGAGAGAGGGGGGGGGGAGGGACAGGGAGAGAGAGAGAGATGAGGAGGCTGAGAGGAGGGGGGTACGTTTTGTAATCCTTTAGCGACCTACCTCTATAAGAATCGCTAGCCAGCCTGTCGTTTTTGCGGTTCGATCATTCAAAGAGCGTGCGCGCTCTTGTGTGAAAACGGCAACGGCGGAATGATGGATGTTATCTCCATACGGAAAACGCACGTTACAGTATTAGCCCATTTTGAAGCATATTTCTTAAATTCAAAACTACATTACGCCGGTTATGTATTAACGACCCTCAGACGACTACATATGCGACATAAAGAGGTTAATTATTATTAAGCATTCATTTTGTTAAAACTGACTCAAAAAAATGCGACCTAGGCACACAATAAGGGTAACTATAATGTATGTCATCAACAAACGGTCTTATTTATGCCTAGTACAAAAGTCAAGTGCAATGTTCAAGTTCAACCGTGTTCTTGTTAGAAAAAAAAAGAATCGGGTCCTGTGGGTGATATCAGAATACAATTCACACTGTTGTCAGAGAATATTACAATATTGCTTCAATATTACTTAATTACCAATGGTAACCAATATTCCTTTCGCACACGGCCAATTCGAGTTTACGATCCCTTGGCAAATGTGCCTAATTTATTTGTGGCCGCAGCTTTCCGATTGAGTTAAATGTTCGGCTCAAAGCCCGCACATTTGTCATGGTCATGAAAGGGTTTTTTTTTTTCGGCCTTCCGACCTGTCTCTATTTTCTACTACCTTTTAAAGATCCCAAGTCACTCCTTTGTTTGAATCTTTGTGTTGTTATTTGCATGCCAGCCATGAGTAAACTCGTACAAGACACGCACAACTTACAAACACACACGCACACGAAGCGCTTGTTTGCACTTAGACAAGTCTTTGCATTCTTCATCACAGCCGCGCGAAACCCTCGCTCAATGACGTTCTGTACGTTGCTTCTACACGGCCGAGTGTGGCCGAGTAAAAGAGTCTGTGTAGTGTCCTGGTGCCCGCGCAAACCCGCGGACGCGGACGCATACGCACACCACGGGTACTTCCCTTCCAGTCTAGCGTTATAAAATTTGTTTAGATGGCATTTGTTTACTTAGTGCGTGAGCCACTCCATTCGCTGAGACCACCCCAACTAGGCAGCAGGTGAAATGATAGATCACTCTTGCTCACCAGTACAGCCTCCCCCCCCCCCCCCCCCCCCCCCCCCC
>NW_026267355.1:268125-268600 GCF_000697945.3 Frankliniella occidentalis | reverse complement strand
CCCCCCCCTTCCCCTTCGCAGAGGCAATGTTCGCGTCCCCAATTTCGCGGAAATTCTCAGCAGAGCGGCAGTCGCCGTCGTTGCCGTCGCTGCGTCCACAAACGACAAACACACCAGCGCGGACGAGACCACGCGGGACGGTGTCCTCTGTCTCCCTTTTGACTCGAGAGAGCGCGTCGTTGTCTCCGGGAAGGGTCTCTTGAGTTTAGAGTCGAGTTCCTTTTTCGATTCATCGCAGCGCTGGAGAGGTGGGAGAGGGAAGCGAATGAGTGAGCCGACGGGGCGACCGGGCGAGTCAGCGGCCCCTTCTCTGCCTTAAATGATAATTAATTTTGGTTCAAAGGTTCGCTCTTGAAATTTGCGTGGAGGGGTATACGAAAAGATTCGTGAAAAGAAATATGTGATTTCAAACCGCAGTCTTCGCAGCGTATCATGTGTTTCGTGAGATATCGCGAAGCCTGTTACGCGAGACGTG
>NW_026267355.1:267517-268007 GCF_000697945.3 Frankliniella occidentalis | reverse complement strand
GGGGGGGGGGCAGCAGGTGTCAGCTTCGGATCGTTCTCGGGACGGGGGCATGGACGGGGGACGGCACGGGTTGGAAGCAGATATACAGGGCGTACCGCACACCACGACTAATATGGTAAGGCACTCTCTTACACTGACCTCTCACTCACAGACTGCCCCCCCCCCTCCCGCTATCACACACATGCGCGTGATGGACAAAAGCGTGGTCAGGGGAGGACGCCAGCACGCGGCAGTGCCAGGGTGAGGCGGGGAGGGGCGGGGTGCTCTTCAGACTAAACACGGCAGCAGCCGACGCGACACGCCAGTGACACATTACACCTCTTATCTTTTATACATGCACCATACACTCTTTGCGTTTTTTTCAAATCTCATTTGCCATTTTTGTTGCACCTTTTTCGTGAAAATTTGGATAGGAAAGAGAAAGGACATTTTTCAAAAATTCGGCCTTTCCCCGTTTTTTTTTAAAATCCTTTTTTTCTACAACTTTTCC
>NW_026267355.1:259498-262347 GCF_000697945.3 Frankliniella occidentalis | reverse complement strand
GATCCACCCGGACCAGCAATTACTCCCCAATAGCAGGGCGCGACGGACGCACGGGCCCCAGTGCGACTTCAGAGCTCCTTCCGCGGGTGACTTTTACACGCTATGACATAGCTGGGGGGAGCAGGGGCGGTGAGCGAATCCAGGCACAGAACCACAAAAAGTAAATATTGTGATGTCTAGAATATTTATACGACCATGACCACCCGAACACGCCGCGAAGGACACCTAACGACAGCGTCATTTTTGAAAAGTCGGATTGGAAATTTATCTTGAGTAAATAGAATTTGGGAAATAGCATATGATGGGGAAATTAAATTAGGAAAAATTGGGCATAGGAACAGACTTTGCAACAACAAGTTTGTTCCTGCGCCCGAACATTTCTGTCTGCGCGCTAAATGAATGTGTATGTTTTTGTACAAACGTTTAAGTTATACCTACGTTTCGTTTTGGACAGTTTTGAGCGCAAAAATTGATGTTTTCGTGCAAATGAATGCACAAAAGTGTCCAAATTAACGTAGAAATGTGAGCAAAAAATTTGATTGCTTCGATTTGCACAGAAGAAAACACACAAATCTAGGTAGTGAGCGAGGACAAAATGTGTATGAGCACTCACTTTTTCAAAACTCTGTCTACACCTTGCATCACCCAAAAGACTGTGTTTTCAACAGTGATAAACTAAGTGTTCAACTGCTCGACACTTGTACACTCTAAAAAAAATCAATACAAAATTCTGTAACATTGTTACGCAGTAATTTACATATCACATGTTACAGAAATTTGTATCATTTTTGATACAGATTTCAATCTGTAACATGGATACGAAAATCTGTATCACCTGATACAGAACATCTTTGGGATTTTAAAATTGTAATTCTTCATTTTGTTACTCTTCCTCCCTTTCCCCCTCTTCTTTTTTTCTAGGGGACTTAACTCCTTCGATTTTTGTTTTACGTAATGTACCTTGCCGCACCGGGAGTTGAACCCCAGACCCTTGGATTAGGAAGTCGCGCCTTTACCCGCGCGGCCACCCAGGCTACCTGAGGAGCGGTTCGCTGGAACCCGGTGTAATGGCACCAGGGCTCCCGGAGACCGTGCCAACGAAGTTCCATAATTCTGTATCCAGGGTTACAGAAAATTGTATCCACCGTTACTTGATCTTGTATCTGTTACAGAAATTAGTAACATTTACGGTATTTTGTAACATTTTGATCAGATTACAGAATTTTGTACCCATGTTACATGTTTCCATATCACAAGAGCCTGATACAGAATTCTGTATCAAATTTGATACAGAATTCTGTATTATTTTTTAGAGTGTAAGTGTGCAACTGCAAGTGAAGTGAAATACTTGCAAGTGTACAATTCCGTAGTCGTACACTTGCAAGTGTTTAACTCGGTAGGTGTGCACTTGCAAGTGTACAACTTGTCGGTTGAACACTTCCTTAGATTAAACGTGTAGGAGGTGTTCAACCGGGGAGTTGCACACTTGCAAGTGCCACCTACCGAGTTGTACATTTGCAAGTATTCAACTTGCAGATGCACACTTACAAGTGTTGAGCAGTTGAACGCTTAGTATATTAGTGAATTCAAGAATGTCCCCAAAATTTTAAGAGGCATGTTTTTATTTTAACCCTTATTTACCTTTTACCCCTATTTACACTTACAACAAGTCGATAGGGATTTATAAAAAACACACGTCTTAAAATATTGGGTATGTTCTTGAATTTGGAACATATTTTTGGGGGTACCTACGCTGCAGTCTATACATGACCATCCAAAAGGACACCCCAAAAAATGTGTTCTCAATTCAAGTATCGTACTAAAATTTTGAGCCCCATTTCGTGTTTTAAGAAACAAATAGGACTTAAAACAAGAAATAGGGCTCGAAATTTTAAGCACGATACTTGATTTGAGAACACCTCTTTTTGGGTGAAGGCGAGTGAACTCGCGGGCGGCTATGTGAAAGCTGACGTCACACCGCGCCTTACACGGCGATCGCTAATCTATTCCTATCCGCAGGTTGATAAAGGCATAAACAGGTCGCAGTAAAACCATGTCCGTCCGCACCGGGCCGCACAGCGTCCATTAAACCCCTCCGACATGCGAGTAAACGTGATAGTTTTGCATGTCGACGCTAATAACGCCGAGGCTCCGCGACTTAATTCCGCGCGCCCGCCACTTCTAAAATTAAAAGGCGTCGTAAAAACTTTTATGTCGGACGGTCCCTTTTCTTTGCCGGCGGAGCGTGAACAGCCGGCCAATAAGGTGCAGAGGCCGCGTGAGAAGTCCCGGGGAAGTCGAAGGGAAGTCCATGAGCGAAATCCAGGGGAAGCCCAGCGCTCGACAGCGCTCACGCACACTCCGCCCCACTTCACCCTCCTGCCGGCCCCAACAGTGGAATAGCGCGACTAGATTTTAACGCAGAAAGATTTTAACATAAGCCCCCGTACATTGCGCGTCGTTCTCACTTGAGAGAAGACGGGGCCGATCGACTAAATAGCCTCTCTTCATTCATTCGGAAGACTAATGAGCTCATCCAACAGCGCGGTCGGGGCGCCCCTCCGGCCGAAGCACACTGACCTCAGCACAAACGCCCGGCCAGCAGCGGCCAGCCCGACCGTTTAGCGCCGGTAAAGTGGCGCAAAAACTGGGACACAGAAAACACGCACTAAAATGGTCATCCAGGTCTACTTTTTCTCGTTTTTTTTTTTTCGGTAGAAATTGGACCACCCAAGTTTCTGCCACAAACGCAAGAAATTCGGTTGTCGCACGTGCGCATGGTGATCTCAACGCGCGGTAGCACAAGGCTGCGCGTCGCGCAATCTCTCTCTCTCTCTCTCTCTCTCTCT
>NW_026267355.1:254275-259448 GCF_000697945.3 Frankliniella occidentalis | reverse complement strand
TTTTCCTTGAGGCACGATCTGGGTACTTCAAGGAAAATCCTTGAATCCCAGACGAAAATTCCAAGGATTTCCCTTGGAAGCTACGGGTTTCAAGACAGAGTCTGGGATTTCAAGGGCCAATCTTGAAATTATCCACCCAACCTTGAAATCCCAGAAATTTCCTGGGATTTCAAGACATTCGTTTTACCGTGATCTGCTGTAAAACAGATGTAGATCGAAGCAAAAAGAAGCTCTCTGAACGAACTTTTACTAATCCAGCCTGTCCAGCCTGCTGCAGCTGCTTGCTTGCATGCAAGATCAACCAAAATGCGAATGAGAAATATGTAAATTTCTATATTTACCAGTAGCTTAAGCTAACACATGCGTGCGTAACAGTAAACATACCAACTGTATATCAAGTCGCTATCAAGGCATTTATGCGATGACAAGGTATACACCAATTTGTTAATAAATCGGAACAACGTTGTTGAAATCCTACACTGAAAGTCTACGTGTGCGAGTGCGAGTTCCGTAACAGAATTTTCAAACACAGATGTGTGAATGACCATTTACACACTTGGAGGAGAGTAAATGGCTACATTTCAAGTGTTTTTAAATACACTACTTTTCTTATCATCAAAGCGGTTTTTTTTTTTAATACCAGAAAACAAATTTTTAGTATTTGATAACAATATTGTAGTTACCTTACCATTGCACAGAAATATTTAAAGCAAGAAACGAAAACCTCAGATCTGAATCTGAGGAATCTGATCTGAGGGCGGCGGAGGGCTTAGATCAAGAAATGTGCTCGAATTCTTCAAGAACATCCACTTTACTAAGTACCGGGTGATTCAGAGCACGCGCTGCCGTGTTGCGGGTTTGCCTATCCTCGACTAGGCCGGGTGAGAGGTGAGGGGACCCCTCTTCTCCTCACCTCTCACCCGTGCGCCCGCCGAGTCGAGGATAGGCAAACCCGCAACACGGCGGCGCGTGCTCTGAATCACCCGGTACGTTTCTTTAATTTTGTTTGTGGTACAAAGTAGAGACGATTCTGTGATCGCGTCCATTTCTTGGACCAATAATAGGCTTTTTTGAGTGTAAAACCAGTGATCATATAAGCCGATCTGAATAATGACGCATTTTCCGGCTCCTGAACATTGTTTTACTAAAATCCCATACCTCATTAGCGAGTTTCAGATCCAATGCGACGCAAAGCAAACGTTACTTAATTTTTTGTTGCTTTTGTTTCAAAAGAACGAACCCGGCAAAGAATACGGCTTTGAATACCTAATCAACGAGAACCGCTCTCAAAAGTTTTACATCGGTCAAAAAAATGGCGGCCTCTCATTTATTATTCGCTTTTCTTTGTTGCACCACAGCCGCCTTGTTTTAACTCGTCCCCTCTTCGACCTAGACACGTCGCACGTTTCTCAGAAAGTGCGTCTGGTTTTACTTCTTTTCCCTCCAGTTTTATGTGCTAGAAGTCTTTTAGTGATGCTCGTTTCGGCCGCGACCTGCTGTTTCTCTGTCTGGAAAGGACGGACGGCCCAGACAGAGGCTTCCGATAGACGCCATGAATGTGACCCATCTTCATCATCACTACTTTGTCTACGAAATTTACGATCCAGACTCGTGAACACGTCAGGTGGATCGGTCGTACGTCACTCACTTCATTGGCAACGCACTACTATAAAAGTATTTCCGCGAGTGTATCACCTTCGCAGGCCCGTCACACGGAGGAGAGGGCGCCGGGAGTGCCAAGTTTTTCTGCTCTTATCCGAATTTCGGTAGCAGCAGCAACGTTCGCGGTCACACAGTCTATCTCGAGACATGAAATCCCTTGGAATAAGCTACGCCCGTGGAATTGTTTCAAACTAATTATGTGACACTGGTCCTGCGTTCCGAGTCCCCAGGCGCGGGGCCTGCGTCATTTATCGTCTCCCGGACAGCTGTGCCATTCCTGGAAGCGGGTGTTTGGCATAGCGTCCTTTCGTCCGCTTTAGAGGTCAAAATCCCACAACGCGTTAAATTTTTTTGGAATCCTTCCCCCTCGAAATACGACGACAGCGCCGGCAGCTTTTCCCTGTTCTCCTTTTCCAACCCTACTGTGCCCCAAAGGAAATTTACAGGACCAGTCGATATGAGAAACGAATCAAAATACGCAAATGAAGCAGAGTGACGCCTGTTCAACCAGACCAGGGGTGACGTCCGCCCCCTGGACGCCCCTGGAACACAGGACAGAAGACAATGGAAGTATACGTCATGCAGAGGCTCCCGCGCGCGTGTGTCGCTTTAAGGTTTGAAGAACTGCTATTGTTGTTTCCTGCGCTTCATTTTCAAGAATAAAGTTCTCGAACAACGAACCTAAAAGGGTCATTGCCCCTCGGCCAGCAAGCGTCCATATACGCACGCATAATCACGCATCGACACCACACGTAAGCGCGCGCCTGGAGAGCAAAAGGAGAAGGAAACGTGTGATTGTTGACGCCCATGGCATGAAGGGTCACGCGCCATTTGACCGGCGTGCGTGTCCACCTGCGCGATGCAGGGAATGCAGGGCGGGCCCGTCCCCGGATACGGTAGAAATTGCAGCTGCTGGGCCGCCAGCAGGACGAGTGGGACCTTGAGGATGAAAGTCCGATCCGAGTCCGATGGCCAAGAAGTCCTCTCCAGAAGATGTTTTGACACCTGGTAGGGTTCCGAGCGCACCGCGGTCAGGCCGCCGTGGTGGTGACGCGGGTGACGCTGCTAGAACTATTGACGATGATGCGGAAGCCGTGTATGAGGCGGCTGCAGTGCCAGCTGGGGCTACAATGACTCGAGGGCCACAGGGGAAATCGGCTCCCTGGAGGACCACGTCGTCGGCTTGGTCGTCGGCGTCGGTGGAACGTGTGGCCGGAGCTCTGAGAGGCCCCTCGGCCCCGCCCCACCCAGGCCCGGGGCGCGTGCAGGTCAGCGTCAAACGCACCCGCCGCTTTGAAAAATGAGAACTTGATCGCCACCTAATGCCTTTCGCACCTCCGGGCCCCCTCAAGCGTGACTCTCGTGCCGGCTGTCCGCGCGGCGGTGCATACATATAGGTGCAGGCACCCCGCCCCGAGGTGTCAAGAAGACGCCACCACAATGCGGGCGACGAGTTGCCGCGTTTTGAGAAATGTTCCCCGAATGGCTTCCACTCCAGCGCGCAGGCGGGCACGCTCCGTCACGATGCATTCCAAACACCCATAATACAGAGTGAGAACTATATTTTAATGACCGCGCTGAGCCGCGCAGCTGCCGCTGCCTGCTGCTGCATCGAGTAGAGACGGCGAGTATGTACCTTCGAGATGTAGGGCAAGGTGAGGTGGGGGAGGAATGCCGATCCGAGCGGATGACAGCCGATATCGCCAAAACACCCTCTTCTTCACGCCCGTCGCGCTGCACCGCATGCCGCAGCGCCTCTCTCTCTCTCTCTCTCTCTCTCTCTCTCTCTCTCTCTCTCTGGCGCAGCGCCACGTCCGGCCACGCGTGTCCCAATCCCAATGGGTCGGCCCAGTCGGCGTCGGCCGCCGGGCGGTCCACCCGCTGCGTAGTAGCCCCCAATATCTCGCAGATTACAGCGAACCACGAAAGTGAAAGACACAAGGTGTCTGTGTGTTAATAGAAAAGCCGTGTATCTTTTGCACCCTTACCGGTGCTCGCCGCCCAAGACATTCCCAACGCCACTGCGCCAAAGCTTAGGTCCCTCGGCGGTCATGCGTTTTGCTGAAGCTGTTTCTCACGCGAGACGGCCAGCACACCTCTTTAGCGCCCTCCCACTCCCCCTCCACCGCCACACCGCACCGCACCGCGCGCCAAGACAAGCACATTCCGCGGGGAGCCCCGAGCAGAGCCCATGGCAGAGGCCCGTAGGGGGGACCCGCGGCCGCCCGCCGCCCTGCCCCCGGCGACGACATTCTTAGGCGCGCCCACAGGCTGGCACACTGTGCGAGGACCAGAGGGCACCAGAGCCGCCCGGGAGAGCCGTAGGAGAAGCGGGCGGCGCGGGCTCCTCAGGCGCGAATGTATCGTACGACGCAAGTCGTATCGTAATTCGTAGCTGAAGTGAAACCGCGGCGGCCCGCCCGAGAGCCGGGAAGCGACGCCGCGCCGGGGCCAGGACGGGCCGCGATCTCCCCGTCACTCCCTCCCCTTCCCTATCGCCGGTCGCGGGGCCGTGCATGGAGAGGGGGGGACGGGGGACTTGCACCCGCGTTGAGTCAGCGCGTCTCACGTGGCGTCTGGCCCGGCGTCTGGCTGCTGCAGCCGGGGGGTGGGGGGGGGGGCGTCACACTGACCCCACCGCTCGCTGCACGCGGCGCGGCGGCCGCTCCCACCACGGCGACCCCTGGCGGCCAGCGTCGCAAGGAGGCCGCACGCCGGCGCGCCGGGCCAGCTGGGCCGCCGACGCCCGCCGTCCTGTCCCAGTTCATCGAGGGCATCTAGGACACGGCAGGGCACGTGGCCGTCGTCAATAGAGTTGCGCAAGCGTGCCGGTCCTTCCTGGCCCGGCGCCGCACCGACCAATGTGGAAAGTGGTGGGGCTGCTCCTCGTCGCAGTTTGCACAGCTGCACGCCGGAGGTTCCCGTCGGAGTCCTCAAGGCGGTGGCCATCTCCCCATTACAGCTTTTAGCACGCCCGAGCCACCCCGCAAGACCTGCCACCGCGTCTTCCACCCATCCGGTCGCGACAGGTGCACCTGTAGGTGCGCCGGAGGCAGGTGTGCAGGGCCGCAGCTGCAGGTGCCGTCTCCCGCTGCGTGTCTCATCATGAGAGGAGGAATAAAACTGTGCGCGCCCCGGAGCACCCTGTGGACTTGTTGCGGCGCAGAGGAGGACTACCTTGCAGGCGCCGCACCCACTCTTTAGACTGTGAGCCCGAGCCCCCTAATGCAGCCCTGACTGCCCGTCCATAAATGTCGATAAACATTTGAGCCCGGTCGAGGATGGTTAAATTTTGACCAGACTTTTCGGCCGCCTCCTCCGTCCAATGAGCTAACGGCTCGCTGTATCGCAACCATCGTAACACGTGTCCAGCAGCACGAGCTCCGGGGCGCCTTTCTCTCGTGGTGTCATCCATCCGCCCAGCCGGCGCCGCCGCTCGGCCCGCCAAAAGCGTCCGGCTTATCGGCGCATCGTGTTCCCACGGGCTGGGGAGTGTGTGTAGGGGGGGGGG
>NW_026267355.1:238606-240710 GCF_000697945.3 Frankliniella occidentalis | reverse complement strand
GCCTACATTTATTTATTTAATTATTATTTTATCTTTCCTTCTAGCTCAACTGCTAGCACTACAGTAGCGACAACCACTACTGAAGACGATTCTAGTTGCGAAGTTGTAGGCGTCACAGATATTCCTACATCATCAAGTAATCTTACAAATGTTGATGCCCTTCGAGCAATTCTATTTAACGAATTTTTAAAGAGTGTAAAATGTTCATGTAATAGAAAGAGAAGAACGACGGTTGCATCGTAATAAGCGTTAATTGTGATAATACTGTCCATTTACTTTTAAAATTACACGATTTGTTATGTTATTTAAAAAAATAGAAACCCACCAGTTTTTCTTTAATTTATGTTATGTTTAAGTTGTGAAGATGTTTCTTGTTATGCTGTTTTAGCAAAATGTGATGAATATGTTATTGCAGTAATGAAATAGTTGATCTTTAAGTGGTTCTGCCACTAATAAATTTTACTATACAAACCAGAACTATTTGCCACTATTCAACACAATATTCTCTTGATTAAAGTACAAATTTTAACAGAAGAAGACACTTTCATCGAAGAGACTATTCGGCTAGTCGAAAGCCATCTCTAAGCGCTGTGGCCACCCTTACTGCCAAAATTTTAGCATTTCTTTTTCAGTGACAAATTTTGAGCTATTTGCTTGCTAAAATTTTCCTCCTTTCAAGTGATGTAAACTTTTGGCGGCTTCAAAGGCCAGTTGTTTTGGCATTCTTTCACTTTTCACAAACGATCAAATTCCGGCCCAAAGCACGTCACAAAGCAGCCAATGCGTCTATGTGATAAGCTTTCTTTTTTAAAAAAGTAAAGCAGACTGTAGTGACACGTGAATAGCATTGGTGCACATTTTTGTAATCTTATCAAAATCCGTTGCGAATTTTTTTCACATATACGCGGAGTTGTAACATCAAAACAATTCCCTGCATAACTGGATATACAAACTTCAGTGCCCGCGCGCTTAAAAGCACGACAACTCAGAGGTCTGGGGTATGGTAATTTAAGTAACTTGCAAGCAAATCAAACTTAGTTAATTCTTAAGTAAAATGGGGTGAGTAAAAGGGAGGAAGGGTAACAGAAATATTTTACCTGTTTAAACCGTAAACAGGTTCTGTATCACGCGATACAGATTTTCGTAACCTTGTTACATAAAAAGTTTGTATCGTTATCGTTTATGAAACAAATTTCCGTAATGTTTGTTGCGTGAATTACTTCCTAACAATGAATTTGGCAGGTCAACTGTTTCTTTTGAGTAAACGGAATGTAGTCCGGAAACAATTCAAGAATGGAATGTGGGATCAAAAGTGCTGGCTGGATACAAAATGTGTCCTGCAAAAGGGCCGAAGTATCTTGAAGAGCCGTCGCGAAAAAAAAAGTTTGGGTTCGGATACAGTTCTCCGAAACGACGCTTGTGCTCATTTTCAGAGGATGACGCTCCGGAAATACCACAGCGTCCGGACGAGCTGGCCGCACGGTTCGGACATGGCTGCTTGGTGCAGCCAGCCAGCGGTTATGCAGTGCCAGAAACAAGAGCAAATCGAAAGGCGAAATACTTGAGGTGCGAGCGCGAGCGAGGCGGTGCGGCACGTACACGGGGCGCGTGCGTTCGCGTGTGCGCGGGCCATGAGCAAGCGTGTCGTGTCAATATTACCATAAAGGCTTGCGGGCGCCACGCACGGACAGCCCCCCATCCCGACCCTCTAGCAGACTGGACAGTCTGACCAACCCCGACGTGCCGATACGGAACACACACCGCCGCCCTCACAGCCCGTATCCCCGCACCCGACCGTCACGATGGGGGGTGGCCATGCCGGACCAGTTCACAATGAATTCTTATTATAAGTCGCGACACGCGCGCGTGCGAACAAACTCGTAAACGCCTTGCACTGCACGAGTGACGGGCCCGCATAGGACAACATCATCGTGCCGCTATCAGCAACAATCTTATCAGCCGTGAATAAGTTGTTGGCTGGGTCGTCGCTGAGCTGCGCTCGGGGCGACATGGGGGAGCAAACGGGCGACCGAGCCCGCCTGACCCAACCCAAGCCTGGGGGGCGGGGGCGGGGCGAAGGCGGTGCCGGGCAGCGCAGGGGCGG
>NW_026267355.1:234428-236504 GCF_000697945.3 Frankliniella occidentalis | reverse complement strand
CCCCCCCCCTACCTAGCGGTCAAATAGGAGAATTGCCCGGCCATAAACAACCCATGGGTTGTTTTCCTCTGCGTGCAGAAACCAGCTTGGCTGCGACGTCCGGAATGTGCAAATGTTGAGCTAAAATCTCACTATGTACAGTTATGTTTGGACAGAGCCCAGGACTGTATCTACCACAGGGCGATTTTTTTCTCAAATAGGCACTATTGTGGACATTATTTGTTATCTTCTTTACAGTGTGACGAGTTGTGTTTGGTTGGCACTGCGGTCCATCGGGTCTTGGGTCTTCCGGTCGCGCAGCCAAATCCTCCCCTCCCCCTACGCCTATTTTGATCCACAGCGCTTTGGTGTACGCCGAGCTTCCGCAGGCAGCCACGTCGTCTCCTACAAAGGCAGCCGTTTGCAACTTACACTAAGCTACACGCAGGCGCAAACACACACGCACACACAGACACACGCACACACACACTCGTCGCAAGCAGCGCCTCGCCGGTTCAGTTCATTTTCGCACATCTTTCCGGCTGGAGCTTATCACCCTGTCCAGGATATAATATCTCAACAGCAGGCCACAGAATGCGATGTAAGCATATAACGCCGAAGTAAAGTGCTACGCCGATTTATTAGACAGGGTTCCCCGTGAACAAATCACAAATCCTTTCTATACAGTAGTTTAAAGATGTGTCTGTCTTTACCTCAAAGGTTTACAAAAGTTCCTTATTATTAAGAAAATTCTTCTTATAAAACAAAATTTGTGATTAGTTACTGATGTACAAAGACGGTCGTCTAGCCTACTTAAAAAAATATCAGGATAGAAGGCCGAGAGTGTAGTAGGTTTACGGGAACAAATTTTGTAAATAAATCAAAAACGAATGTTGAAAATTTACGCGAAGATATCTTTCACGGTGGTATAGGACAGTTATGCCTACAATTGTCATTTGTTGGATGCGTTCTCGTTGAACATCGTTCAATCAGAGGCCTCGAAAACCCATTAGAACATATACAACAAAAATGACAAAATCGTAGCCATTTTAACTAAACCCTAAAAATGTTTTCCGTTTTGGTGAAGATCGCTACGCATTCAAGTCTTTGGGTATTGCCGATGCCGATGAACGTTGCAGTTCTCATAAACAGATTTTCAGTACTATTTCGATTTCGGTCGTGCCTTATTGAATTTGAAGATACTGCACAAGTTCTTTGCCTTCTTTTGTAGCCCTCAACTTTGAGTGTACGTACTTTTGGAACTGGGACTGTCTCGTTCGTCACTTATTTGCTTTTTCCTCCTCGAATCCCGAATATAGCTGAATGGGGAAGTCCGGCAGTGGATGCGACACTCGAGCTAGGCCCGCCTGAGAAGAACGAGGGGGGGCACTGCACCGCATGAAAGGGTTGGAATCGCAGAGAATAGAAAAAAAGGTCCCTTTTGAACCTGTAGGTTAAATGTTTGCCAGATCACGTCTCGCGTAACAGACTTTCCGATAGTTTGGAAGAATATTAAGATTGGATTGATTTTTGGCATTAATTGATACCTATTTTGTTTAGTTTTACTGCTTTTGTAATAATTATGAGGGATTTGCGTCCGCAAGCAAGACCAATTTTGATGGAGGACTAATTATGTGCCACGAGCCACTGTGCCCCACTCTCCACTGCAGGTGTTTCGGAGCACGCGCCGTGTAGTTTGTCTACTCCCTTCCCTCTGCTCGTAAGGTGCCATGGCCCTTCTGAATAGGCAGCGCGTACTCCAGCTCGCTCTGGGAGGACGAGAACACTGGACCACCTTCACCTTGGTCCACCAGCAAGGCTTGGCTCAGAGGCAACCAAGCGGGCGACAGAATGCGTCAGATTTAAGCCCTTTCGTCTTATTCTCGAGACGGGACGGCGAGGCGAAAATGCTTCATCAAAATTCGACGAGTTGTTCCGCCGAAGAACACGGCGAGTCGAGCGTAGCGTGGGGCCTTCAGGGGGGCCCGGAGGCTGGTCCGGCCCCAGGGCCCCCGGTGCCCCCGGGGGCGGCCTTAGCGTGACGGGCAGGCCAGGAGAGGGCGGCAGGACCCCCGTGTGACTCCCACCCCCACCCCC
>NW_026267355.1:233179-233748 GCF_000697945.3 Frankliniella occidentalis | reverse complement strand
CCCCCCACCCCTCCCCAAAGCGACTCCCCTCTCCCTTTCCCCGCACCGCGCCCGCGGCCCGGCGCGGATCCTTGTGGTTGGCGCAGACACATCGGCAGCGGAACATTTTTCGCGCACAGCACAGCCCAGGGCGGTGCCGATAGCGCGACGACGGCCCGGAGCGCTTCCACGTGACGCTGACAGGTGTAAATGTATGCACGACTCGCGCGCGTCCTTGGGGGCTACACCCGGCCCCGGCAGCCCTGGCCCTGGCGGTCCCGGTGGGGAAGGACCAGCCGGGCCGGCTGGTGCTCTGCTCCTATAGGTCCGATAAGGCAAATTCATTGCTTCCGCGTCTCCTCCCTGCCGTTATGGCCTCCTCGCGCGGACCGGGCGGCGGATGTGGACGTCTCCGAAGGACAGCATTGTCTGCCGGCGCCACCCGCGCTAATGAGCGACCAGAGAGCGGCTGGCGCAGGGACCGCCCTCGCGCCCTGAGTCCTGAGTGAGCTGTCGTACCGCGTTTTGTATTTCGCGAACCTCCTCTTCCCTTTCCCCTCCTCCTCTTCTCCGTTCCCCTCTCCCCCCCC
>NW_026267355.1:222398-232394 GCF_000697945.3 Frankliniella occidentalis | reverse complement strand
GGGGCGGGGGCGCCTGCAAGGGCACATCGGACAGTGCGGGGTACGCTACACGGGCACAAGCCGGCAACCCCGTCGCCGAGGGCGCCGGCCCGCTGCGGGGCACAAAGGCGACCCGGGGGCACCCCAACTTCAATGAGTGTTACAACGACGTCAGTTCACATCAACTTAAATCACCGGTATCTGGTCAGCGGCAAACGCTCGGTTGGCTGCCAGCGCCGCCGCCACCAGCACCCATCAGCAGACTATTGTACTATAAAGCTCCCGCGGTGCGTGTCTTCTTCCCCGGCCCAGGTTCACCCAGGAAATAGTAGACCAGGGATAACCATACGAAATATCGTTGTAGCAACACTCGCATGGTTACGTCGACAATCGAAATGGTTTGGCTCGCCGTTTTTGTTGTTGGATCCACCATGTGCGTTTTGCCGCAACCCTGTCTTGATGGTTATCCCTGGTCTACCAATACGATGGTTACAACAAGTTTTAGTTTTTGGGGGTGCGCCGTTCTCAAAGAAGAACGGACCTCGTACCTCGCCGCCTCCAGGACGCCTCGCACTCGCACTCGCGCTCTCTCTCTTTCGCTCTCTCTCTCTCTCTCTCTCTCTCTCTCTCTCTCTCTCTCTCTCTCTCTCTCCTGCTGTTCCAGACGGCCGGCAAGGACTCGTCCGCCCTCCCGTCTGTGGCATCTCTGTGGCCACAGCAGAACCCCAGGGACGGCCAAGGAGGGCAAAGGCGGTGGCGACAACAGAGACTCGCCTTATCAACACTGAGGCCTGCTTGCGTGAAACAACGTAAAGGGTTCTCTGACGCATTCTGGGCTGACCAGTCGCCGGATGGGCCCAGGGAAAAAGATGCGTGGGGGGGGGGGGGATTTAGGAGCCAGCCGGTCCCGGCCGAGCCGAGCGGGACGAGCCCCGTCGACCGTCGAAAGCTGAGCCGAGCGTCTCGCATGGTTCCCGCCAAAGCGCGCCAGAGAGGGGGAATTCAAGGCCAGCGAAAAAGGCGGGAAAATGAATCATGAATAAGGCCCGGGCCGACGCGGCGGCGTGGCGCGGCGTGGTTCTACACCGCCGAAATCGCCTGGTGCGACTTCACAAGACCGAGCCCGACCCACACGGCGCGCGGTGCGAGCGCAGAATTCAAAAACTTCTTGGTGTTCGGTCGCGGATGTCGGATTGGTGTCTCGCCTGTGCGTGCATGGTTATGTATAAAATACAGGCAATACGATACGGCACCGTAGCGAGAGTTGGTATGCAAGCTCGGCCCGGACGCACGCCTGTATGCGGTACAGTATAACCAGAAAAATGTACGGCTTACAGTTAGAACACCCTCCCTGAATCTCCTTTGGCCCACCGCCCCACCGCACCGCTCGGTCTGCCCCGGCAGGGAATGGAGAACGCGCTCGGATTCCCACATCGTTTGCCTGCGTGGTTTTACATCCACGCCTCTCCTCTCACCCCGCCGTCTCCGCCCCTCCCTCGTCTTCTTCCCTTCTCTCTGTCTTTCTCTTTCCCATTCCCTTGTCCCTTTTCTTCTCCTGTCCTTTCTTTTCTTTTACAGCCCCATCACAACTTCCATTTAAAATGACAGGTCGCGTTTTGCAATATGGTTGGCCAATACGTGCAAAAGAGGGGAGGGGAGTGGAGAAGAGTGGGAGGGGGGGACAAAGGAAAAGGGGAGGAGCGGTGGGGTTGAAGAGCGAGAAGTAAAAGTTGGGAAAGGAAGCGAAGGGTCATGACCAAGGGTAAAGCTTGCGCAAGGAAAACAGAGCGGGTACAGTCGGTACGGATCACATGGGATATTCAGCAGCATCGATGTGCAGCTGAAAAGTGTTTTCATAAAAGACAGAACTTTTATTCGCGTGCAGTTTGTGATGAACACGCAGATGTGTGTTCCGCAGTGCAGGCGCCTCCGGTGAAAGACACACGCGAAGGTATCTGAAAGCATGGCGTATGCTCTCATGCTGAAATCCAGCAGCAAATTGATTAATATTAAGGCTGCAAATAAGGTTTGAAAAATATACAAGCAACGAGGAAAATAAAAGACGCTAAGCGCTGAGGCAAGGGACCAGAGGCGTGCAAAAACTCTAGATTTATTACATGAGACGATTGAACGCGACCACTCACTGCTGAATCTGTTTTATTAACTTCAGAGTAACGAGCATATGTGGAGGAGGGGGGGGGGGGGCAATGCCCAGTGAGGCCCAATGGCCCAATGAGGCGTGAGAAACATTTGGCCTTCACCGGTCTCCACGCGCGCGACGCGTCTTCTGTTAGGATAAGGAGGCCTGCTAATCGCGGTAACGCGACAAGCTCTGCGAAAGCCGCCCAAAAACCAACGAGTTTCCCGCCCGCAGCGCGGAGGAAAAATCATGGCTCCAAGTGAAGCAGAAGGGTCACCCCAGCAGTACGTGTGATGTGATTCTACATGGAAACGACATTGCGACCCGCTATTTCTTTCTATTTTTCTCTTAAGGTAATGACATTTTGTAAGTGTACCGGGTGTTTCATAAAAGACCGTATGCGGGCGGGTTTGCTCTAGGACTCTAGGTTTGCCTACCCGCTTTGTCCGTAAGGCGCCATAGCCCCTTGGGTAGGCAAACCGACCCTCACCTGTGTCATTTATGAACCTGGTACTAATGAAAACAATAACATGCACGTAAAAAAATGATGATTACTGCGTATCATCTGCTAAAAAATATTCAGCAAATTTTGATATCTTTGCGGGGTCGTGCATTTTGATACATTTCTATCAAGATGAACACGTCCCATTGGTATATGGAAGGCGACCTGCCTCCGCTCGTCAACTCTCCCTCGCCTACCCTATGCCCACCTGTGACAGCAGCAGCAGTCCAAAACAAGGCAGGAAATTGATCATTTACTTCATTTCCGGAGATGAGGCTGGCAGTTCTTTCGCGCGTGTATTCGGGGCAGCAGGACCGGAGATCGGGTTGGGAGTAGAGGAAAAAGCGGGGGAGAGAGAGGGGGGGGGGGTAATTATGCGTAAATTCTGACAAGGCTTCGAGGGAAAGAAAAACGCCAAAGGCTGGGGATGACCGCGTCCTATCAAACGTAAAAATAAGCCGTCTCCCCGCATGTCTGCGGCGGGGGGAGGGGGCGGGTAATTTCCGCGACGAGCAGTACAGTCCGGTCCACTTGTGTGATCGAGTTGGAGCCGCGCGGTGCGCGTTCCCCCGGGGGGTCTGGGTCGGGTTGGACCCCTCATGGATGACCTTCTCGAGAAATACGATCTCGTTTGTTCGCCAACCAAGAGCCTCTTTGCACATGAATGGTCAGCACGGTCCTATGTGTACCACCAGGACAGGCGGTACCTGTCTGAGCGTGTATTACCATGGGAGGGAAATCGCAGCCATCGGGAGTCAGTGTGTCGGAAATAAGTAACGCCTATCAAAACTACAAACACGTGCAACGTGAGATATAACGCAATTCTGAATACTCACTACCCTTTAGCGCCAAACATTCAGACAACGTTCTTGTGATCGCCCCCCCCCCCCCACCTTAATCCACGATCGACGCCTGGTAGCCGTTCGTGGTTTCCTGCAGGTTTCCTGGGAGACGCATTATGATATCACCACGCTCAGCGCTCGGTTCGGTACGGCTGCTGCCCGGCCAGCCCTCCCTACGCACAACTCCATGCCTTACACGTCATCTCGGGCTGTGACCTGCGACTTGGCTCGCGTCAGCCCGGCCCAGCCCTGCCCGTCCAAACTCCGAGATTTTAACCTTGGCCAAAAAGCTCCTTCGTTCAACTCCTCCCCACAGGCGCTCTCAGGCTCACTCGTATTTCGTTTCACGAAAATAAATTGAATCACCGAGTTCGCGAAACGGGTCCACATCCGGGCTGCTGAGCTGGCTGGGGACCATCCCGCGCGCTCCCGCCCCTGCCGCTGCCCGGCCGGCCGCTGAGCTCCGCGGGTCGAGTGGGTCGAATGACTGACCACGCCAGGCCCCGGGCCCGACCCACCCGACCCCCGGCCGCACCCCCCGTCAACTTAGCACATAAACACAGCAGGGGGCTTGCAACTTTGCAGGGAGTGGCCTCCCTGGGGTGAAGAAGAGAACCCTGTAGCCTTAAATGCCTGAAAATTTTGACCTTGACTAATTTTTAAAAAGTTCGAATTGTCTGAACAGTATTCAGAAAATGGCTTCTTTGATTTAAGGAAATTCCGTCGGAAGATTGGTTTTATCATAATTAAAAGAAATGTTCAATATCTCATAACTCAGCAGACAATTTCAAATTTTAAAAAATAAAATGTCTTTTGACATGAAACAGTTCTATTCATTTGTTATCTGAATTTGCTTGAATGAAAGATTAATTAATGAGTGCCTATAGTGCGTCAATTTTGACCTTGACTAATTTTTAAAAAGTTCGAATTGTCTGAACAGTATTCAGAAAATGGCTTCTTTGATTTAAGGAAATTCCGTCGGAAGATTGGTTTTATCATAATTAAAAGAAATGTTCAATATCTCATAACTCAGCAGACAATTTCAAATTTTAAAAAATAAAATGTCTTTTGACATGAAACAGTTCTATTCATTTGTTATCTGAATTTGCTTGAATGAAAGATTAATTAATGAGTGCCTATAGTGCGTCAATTTTAGCTAGGCTCCACAAAGTACCTCACTTCGGCTTGATCAACTATTTTCGTCCCCTCCATATTATACAGTATCCACGCGGCCCCAGGCCCGGCTCAGACAAACACTTCCAGTCGTCTCTAGTCCCGCCCCAGCGCGCTGCACGGTGGGGCAGGTCGGGGAACAACACGGTAATTACAGTACCACGCCCCGCCACGCCCCGCCACGCCCCACCAGACGCGATGTCGGCGGCCTAGACAGGCGGCCGCGCGAGGCGCGAGGCCCGCGGGCTGAGGGCGCCCGTCCCGTCCCGTCAGTCCAGGTGGGCGGTAGGACTCTAGTGGACGGGGGGCCTCTTATCGCCCGGGCTCCCGCCACGCTACGCCGCGCCACGCCACTGGACAGACACAACCACAAGGACGCACAAAGGTGGCGGACTCCGCCCTCATGGGCCCGCAGACACCCATGCAGACACACTCACACCGACGAGCAACACATTTGCGCGTCGGCTTTTTGGCGGTGTAATCCGGGGCGCTTCGCACCGATAATGGACCCCAAATTGTTTGGTTGGCGTTGAGTCGGAATAAAGCCGGCAGGAGCAAAAAGCCTCTCCCCGCGGCGCCTGGCGCGCGCGGCCGGGGCCGGGGCCGGGCGTCATGACTGTGTGGCAGCAGGTGGAAGGAAGCCGCGGTCTGCTGGACGCGGGACGCGGAGGTCGGGAGGTGTTTTAATTCAGAGTCAATTATCGGCGGCAGACAAACAAGAGCATCGCGGGGGGGGGGGGGGGGGGGGGGGGGGGGGGGAGGGGGGGGTAGCGCCCAAAGCCGCCGGCGTTTATGGCGGAAACTGCCAATAGCGATAAGGCGAGGGTAATCGCCTGCAAATAAGCGGCCCGGCCCGCACGCCAAGTTGAAGAAGTGATTTCGGCGGAAAAGCTGCTGGGGCTTAACGTGCGTGGGTGAGTGGGCGCGAGATGGCGCTACAGCGCGACGGGAAAGGGAAGGACACACACTCTTAGACGACTCTACACACACTGAGTTCCATACAAAGGGCAGTCTTCATAGGCAGAATTGGGTTTGTAACATACAAACAATAAGGATCTCAAACCACCACCGCATAACAAACGGATTTTCTTCGAATTACAAAGAGCAGCACTATGTTAACAGACATATGCTTATCGTATTGCAAAGCTGAGCCCTTTGTAGTACACAAATTATTTATTTGTAAAATACAAATTATTTATTTGAAATATACAAATTATATCTTTGTATTACAAAGGTGCCAAATCCTTTCTCTATCTCCAAAGATCAGTTTTTCGTAAGAAACTTACAGTGCAAGCAGGGTGTGCCCGAACAATGGTAGGCAAAGGGTGCGCTGCTCAGCAGCTAGGCGACATAGTTGCATGACCCGGAAAACAATAAGCTTCCAGGCCAGCAATCATCAATCATCAAAATTACATATTACAATTTGGTGGGAGTTGGGCCTCATCATAGGCTGGGGGACCGCACATAAGTGTCAAACATTTTGTCTAGGAGAAGTTTTATGTAAAGACTCACCAACTGTTGTAAAGACTGGAAGTTTGGTCTTTTAACTAACAGGAGCGGAGATCCCCGGAAAAACAGGCACGGCTCCATTCTCCCACGTGGGACTCAACGTGAAAAACTGAGCAGGACGGTGATCCATAACCTCTCTTTGATGCTACAACTTGCCACTTTGCAGCAAATTCAGAGCGGGCCCGGGTGAACCGCAGCTCTTTCTATATGTAACGAAACCAGGAGATCCTTCAACGACCAAATATTACACATGACATTCTTCCTTCCGCGAAGAAAAACATTTCGGACAACACGGATGTTAAATCGAGCAGAAAGCAACAACGCAAACGAACGACGGTGTTGCGGTCGCATGTGGTGCGCTCTAGCGGTAGCGGTTGGAGTTGACGGTTGACGACTTGCCGTGAAGTGTTGGAATGTTGAGTTTGTTTGTGGCCATCGCGGGACGACAGGACGTTTTGATTTTTGTGAAAGTGAGGTGTTTTTTGAGAAAGAGATGAATGTCATGTGTAAAAATTGTCTGTTGTTGAAAGGATACTCTCATTTCGAGTGAAAGAGGAAAGGGCCTGGATTTGTCCAGGTGTGCTGTGGTTGTGTTGTACCGTAACGTGATTGTGAGGAGGATCAAAGAGAGGTTATCAAGGATATGGATATGTAGAGCGCCCTGCTCTGTTCAACAAACCATCAAGTCCTGGTGAGTCACTAACACCTCAGTACGCCAAATAAGCCCTTGACAAATTTGCACCGCCATGTCCAACCCATGCTTAGGATTTGCCCCCCCCCCCCCCCCTGCTAATCTTGTCATGCTTTTTATGTAGATCATGAAATTCTAGTTCAATGACAATGTTGTTGTCACTAGACAGTTTGTGGCTGGCTGGTCTAATGCTCAACATAGATCACCAAGGCACGTCCCAGCCCAGCCCTGTTCTGGAGCCTTGCTGGAGCCTGCTGGTTACCGTGTTGAGCATTCCTCCAAATTCTTACTTGGCTTTACTTTTGCTGTCATAACCAATAGTCTGGGTGACTCTGTGACCCATTCACCTGACTGAGTCCATAATCCTCATTCACTACAGTCTGACAACGGCATAGATATCTGGCTTGATTTAGGTGAAAAATATTGTAATCCAAATTCATCAATTATTCAAGTGGTAATCCGTAACTTTGTTGTCAGTCAGTATTAGTATTATCTCAAGTACACAATCTGGCACACACTATCAGCACTTTGTGGAGAAAGAGGTCCGTTTTACTTTGTACTTCCAAATACGTGTTCATGCAGTACCGTCTGTCAAGTCCAAGAAACAACAGTGTTGTATTTGCATACTTGCTCCACCTGAAGGCACCCTTGGCACTAGGGGCTTGTAGTATGGTCACCAGTATGACTCGATTGCAACCATCTGGGGAACTTTGTCACTGTCCTCTACTGGGTACGGAGTACCGAGTACCCGGATTTACAGTAACACAGTATAGGTGCCAGGGGCGCCCAAACGATTTCGCCGAGGTGGGTCAGAGTACGCTGACACCCTCCCTTTTCATCATCTGACCTCCCCTTTCATTTTTTTTTCTTCTTAATACATAATACATACTAAGTTTACTCTACTTATGCACAGATCTAGTGAAAGGCGAATGGTGGTTATACAGGACCGTTATGGAACTTACTAAGTTGCTTATCTCTCAGGAGGCAGGTGCAATTAATCAGTCAAAATTTGCAAATATCGGAACGACTCAGTACTTCTGTTATGCTATTCACTACACAAAACACAAAGACACGACACTTGTGTAGCGGTTTGGTTTTGGACGGCTCACAGTAGAAAGATCGTTAAAGATCAAAGAAATCGCGAGCGAAGCGAGCGAGAAAAATTCTGGACGGAAACGAATTACCTCCGTGACCGACGCGACAAGAGTCTTAAGTCTTAGGGAGAAAGGGCCAGATGCCAGACCCAGTGAGGCAAGGCACTCGAGTGTACTTACTGCTTGATAAATGATAGAAACATTTTACTTGTTTTACTGGGATATTTTTGCATTTTCATGCTTTCTTACCATTACAATTTTTGTTTGTTCCTGTGTCTTTTAGACATGCGGAAAGGAGCCAAACGCTACGAAGAATCTAACGCTGCATTTATTTTAAAAAGTATGTTTTTATTGCTTGAGCTCCAAATATTGGCTAGATATAGCGCATAGTAGACTTTGAGATCATGTTATTTAAGCCCGGGAGGGACAGTTTTCCCAGACCATTTCCGTGTCACCGAACTGCAGCAGTTAGCAGTTGTACCAGTTGCCCTAATATTAAATCCCTCCAGTGCAACAGCGCGTAATAGCCGCGAGCGAAGCGAGCGCGAAAAAATTTTGGGGCATAGGAGCACGAAGATGCTATTTTGAGCGCTTAAATATATCTTATAAAGCAGCCGTAAAAGCAGGGAGTTGCACTGAAGCTGAATTTACGCACTTCCTCATCAAACAACCGCGAGCGTAGCGAGCGCGAAAAAAATTTGGGGCATAGGAGCACGAAGATGATATTTTGAGCGCTTAAATAAATCTTATAAAACAGCCGTAAAAACAGGTAGCTGCACTGAAGCAGAATTTACGCACTTCCCCATCAAAGGACCGCGAGCGTAGCGAGCGCGAAAAAAAATTCGGTTTTATAGCGCGCCAAAATCGAGCAAAAATAGCGGGATGTACTCCTACCCCACACCTTAACTAAATTAGGGTGTTACCTCTTTCGCTTCCAGAGAAACAAATGCACATGTGGACGGACATCAGGTCGCTTACAAATGGAATGTTTATATGAGCCCAATGGATTGGTTTTTCGAAGCAGTGATGTAGGGTAAAACTGTTAGCGACCACGGACCTTAACGAATTGTAAATAGACCCTTCTACATATCTCCCTCCGCCTTCTCCCTTTCTTTCTTTTCCTTTCTCTCCCTTTCCTTCTCCCTTTTTTCTTCCTCTTTCTCTTCCTTTCTCCTCCCCTTTCCTCCCTTTCTACCTCCCCTTTCCTCTCTTTACCTCCCCTTTCCCTCCTCCTCCACCTCCCCTTTCGGGATTTTGAGGTGGGTCGGCCGACCCACCTTGACCCCCGTTTGGGCGCCCCTGGTAGGTGCCAGTGTCTACCCCATCGTCAAGCCGTCCCGCCCTCCTCTCCCCTGCCCCTGCCCCGTCTCTTCCTCTCCCCCTTCTCCTCTGTGTTCCTGTTCCTTCTTGACTGAATGGACGAACAGGACGTCGTCAGCGAAGGTTGTTTTTTGGCGCGCTTTTGTGTGCGAGGTCCTGCCCATCGCGGCGTCCGCCCCATCGGCCCCAAAAAGTGGAAGTGGACCCCCCTTTCCACAATTATTTCATCATTACCGTCGGCGGCCGCCTCGCCCCGCCTCGCCCCGCCTCGCCCCGCCTCGCCCCGCCTCGCCCCGCCCCGCTCCTGTTTCCGGGTTGAATTCACTTTTTGGCCGAATCCTCTGTCTTCTCGGTGGCGCGGTGGCGGGCCGCCGCTTTACTTCGCCTCCTCCCCCGGGCGCCGCCGCCGGGCCGGGTCGAACCGGGAACCGGGGATACGCACGGCAAAGCCGCAGCTCGGCCAGGGGCAGAGCCGGCAGAGCCAGGCCCCCAGGCCCTGGGCCTGTGCCGCGTGGAGGAGGCCCGGGACCCGCCCATTATCCCCGTGCTTTAATATGCCCACCCTCCCCCCACCCGCCCGTATGCAAGTCCTTGACCACTCTCAGGTCCGACGCGTTGCGCGGAAAGGGTCGCGTCGTCTGGGCGGCTGGCCCGGCGGCGGCGGCGGCGCGGCGGCTCTCACTTTCGGGCCCACCGAGGGGCCGCTCCCCTTGCGGAGCCCCACCTGACGGCGCCCCCTCCCTCCC
>NW_026267355.1:208965-214873 GCF_000697945.3 Frankliniella occidentalis | reverse complement strand
GCGAGTCCAGACGGCGGAAGACATTCCAGCCTTTGTCTCGCCTGCCCGACACCGCCGGGCACGCCGCTTGCCCTCCCCCTCCCCTTCCTCCGTCCCTCTCCCTCCGGGGAGGGCGGGTGCGGAAGAGGGGGAAGAGCAGAGCAACAGTAATCCCCGTCCGACGGGGACCACAGAACCCCGAGCTGGGTGAAAATCACACTCCCTATGGCGGTTACCTGTACCCCGGCGAGGGGCCAGAAAGTACCCGTCAACAGTATACCCCTACATGCAGTGCGGTTTGACCCCACCAAACACCTAGGGGTAAAGAGGACCCCCTCGGAGGGGTACTTGGCGAAATACCCCTCCGACGGTGACTTCAGTCCGCATAAAACAGTTGACGATACCCCAACATAGGGGTACAAGGCAAATAGTACTGTTTAGCTTTTACAGTGCGGCTGCCAGTGCTGCACCCACTCTCACCTCTCTCTCCGCCTCGTGGATGTAAAATGTGAAAGCACTCAAGTCCTCGCTCACAACAGTCTGGCGTAGATTGTGACTCGAGAAACACATGCAAAACTGAATTGTAGTAATTAAAATTACCCTATCGTCTTACTTCCATTCACTACGACACACGTGATTGTGAGATGACAGGCGGAAATCCTCATTCACGAAAGCCCGAAGCGGAAAGGGCTGTTCAATGGAGCTACTATTATTTCTTCCCCTCCCCTTTCTTGCGTGTATACCATGCTCCCCGCATTTTGCAAATTAAATTATGCACGTATCACTGGCGGGATCAGGCTACTAATAACAGAGCTACCGATGTGCAAATTAATATTTTTAAATAAACGTTAACAATTCTTGTTGACTGTGAAACGAACCTACGGTTGGGTAAATTTAGTCGCCTCAGGTGTTCCACGAAATTTAAAGGCATGTAAAGCGTTCTCTAAATTGTTGATGCGTCATTTTGTGTAGTGTCTTTGTGCATTATGTGCCCCTAGTTATAGAATTGAACACACTTTTTCGCGTGGGCGCGCGCGCGCTTGGAGTGGACTGGAGCAAGGTGTTCATTTATAGGGATGTTACCTAGACGCGGCCCGAAAATGAAACAGGTGGTGTTGAACGATCCTAACGGGTTCGTTTCAAACTGAAAACATGTTTGAAGGCGCTCCTCTTTATCCCACGTTTGCCACCTTTGTCACCTTTATAGCACGGCCGGGCCTCAGTGGACTGGACCGCTGACACCGCTGCTGCTTTCAGCCACCCACGCGCAACCAGTAGCAGCGTCAGCCAAAACCAAAACATGCAGCGGCCGCAAGGTCGGCCCGTGCGTTCCTAGTCTGTATTTCCGATCAGATCGGTCGTGTGTGTGTCGGGGGTGCACTGCCCCGGACCGGACGGCCCTGCCTCGGCCTCGCCGGAATGTCAACACAACGGCCAGAAACACGTCACGGGAGAGTCACCTTCGCACCGTGCCCGCAATGGCCCCCGCGGGGGAGGGGTGTCTGCAGGTGCAAGGGCCGGAGGGACTGAGGGGGCAGTATCGACTGGCGAGAGGGAGAGAGAGGAAAGATGAGGACTTTACCTTTACCCACCACCACGGCGGGGGTGGCGCCAACGTAACCAAACTCCAACAGGTAGGCTACTCGGTGCGACCCGAGAGCAAAGAAACAAGTAGCGGCCCGGAAAAGAAAAATCGACGTAATTTGGCAGCATCCAAGCTGCCAGAAAAAATCCTTTGCTGTTGCCTCAGAAACTGCCGCAACGCCGCAGTGCTATAGTGCGACGTAGACAAATTTTCGACTCGATTACAGTGGGGCGCGGTGGCAAGATGTGGCGGGGCGTGGTGAGGCGTGGCGGGGCGTGGTGAGGCGTGGCGGGGCGTGGCGAGGCGTGGCGGGGCGGGGTGTGGCGAGCCATAGCGGTGGCAGTAGTGTCATCTATCTCCAGCGCATCACGCATCACAAGGTGCTGCACGAACCCATTCACCGCTGAATGAGGTAACAGATGACCGTCCTGCCGGCTGCGCGCTGCTCTGCTCTGCCCGCCCTCCTGGGCCCCGACTCCCCCGGCCCCCCGCTGTCGAGGCACGCGCTGTGCGACTCCTTGGAGGAGAAGGAGAAGGACCCGCAGGAGGTAGGAATCTTCCTCAACACTCCGCATACCGGCCCGGCCGGCCCGGCCGCCTCGAGGACCTCGCCGATTAGCCGGGTCGGGCCAGCAGGTCCTGGCGGTGTCCTCCAGAGAGGAGTCCTCTGCCGAGGGTCGTCACCTGCGACCTCCTCCCCATTAGTCTGGTGGGAGCCCCGGGGCCTGTTATCACCGCCTGGGAGACAAAACGAAGGGCGGCGTCATCAAACCCACCTGTGGGCGGACCAACAGCTTCCTGGGGGGAGCCGGGCGGGGCGGGCGCGCGGGGCACCGAGTAACACATTAGGCTAGGTTACGCAAGACTGGCTCACTCCGTCAATAGAGCTCGCGTGCGATTTAACACGGCCGTGATTATACTTTTACGGCGCATTGCTCGGGCCGCTCGTGAGGTGCCCGTAGGGTGTGCCTTGTGCTCTCGTCGTAAAAGTCCTTTGCAGCATCGGGGGAGCTTTATATTATTCGCGCGCGACACGACACGTCGCAGCCCTCCAACACAAACACTAACAACACGTGACACTTTTCGTTTTATTTTCATTGCTATCATTTTTTCCTCGGCTCCCTCTCGTTTTTAAAACGAGCCCGTTAGGGTCGTTTCTATACCACACACTCATAGGCGCGGGGGAGCGTCGTGTCGCCGCGACCACCTGTTGCATTTCCGCAAAAACGCTAAAAATCGGCGCTTACTACGAGGCCCCGCCCGCCGCCGCTTGTTGAGCGTGCCCAAAACGGAGCTAAATGAAGTGATTTACGAAAATATTAATTATATAGCCACGACCTGGGTCACTGCACTAGGTGACTGACTCACGCCGCACCCAGAAAAATTGTTTCTTGTTTCAAGTAAATGTTTGCTTGTTTCAAGTGCACGCTGACACAAGATAAAATTTACTCTTGAACCAAGCTGATATTTTCTTTCGAATAAGAGAAAAACCGTATTCCATTGACAGATTGGCTTGTTTCATAATGGCGAATTTCATCTTGTTTCAGCTTGCACTTGAATCAAGAAACTCTTTTTCTGGGCGCGCGCACTTTCGGAGCTGTAGGCAACGCACTCGCGTGCGTGCATGCGGTACAGTATAACCACGAAAGCGCGTGACTTCACTCAACTAGTATTTTAAAAATCCACACGTTGACAACTTGTTGCGCAAACGACGCGAAATAACGCTGCAAAATTCTTTCAAAGAGTTGGTTTGTGTTGCAAACGATGTTCTTTGCAGCTTGCAGGGAATTTTGGAGAATTTTAGTACACACTTGCTCTTTGGGATACAAACACACAGTTTTACAAGGAATCTGACGGCTTGCAAAGTATTTCTTTGCAATACATACTGGATCGAGCAAAAATCAGTCCTACACTATGCAAATAATCCCATACCCGCACCCGGATAGAGGAAATCACTTGTCTGATTCTACCCCTCCAATTTCCCAATCAAATATGCAGACTGCATGGTAGAAGAGGGATCTGCTGTTACTTTCACTTTTATAGCTCTGCTTCCCTTCGGGGACGCGGCAGTCGACCAACACATCTAGTTGGGATTAGTCTATATTGTGAGTGTGCACTGTGCATGTGTGTGTCTGTGAGGGGGGGGGGGGGTAGAGAATGAGGGAACGCCTTGCGCATCGCAGGAAGAAAGGCGGCCGTTTCTTTTGTGCTTTATGAGACACAAGCTCGCCCTCCTACACCGAAAGACTTCGTGAAAAAAGCAAGCATGTACGTATATCATTTTCTTCTTCCATTTAATAGTTTACTTCAAGAAGAATTTCACAAATAATCATTTTAAAACTATTTGTTACATTTTTCAAAAGAAAAATCATTGTTAAAAATGCATTTTTTTAAACAAACTAGCAATGACGGATAAGCACGCAAGTCGGAGTCTCGTCCTTCACCCCTCATACTCTTGAGAAGCCAACCCCTATTTGGGTTGGTGGTTATGGCGGACTCGCAATCGTCTCTCTTTTGTGCGCTTCACCTGGACCGCAAGCGGAGCAGGAGTTGGCTCAAGTCACACGCGAGGCGCACAGAGAGTATTTCTTATTTTCTGAATGTCGCATTGATGTTTTGCGCGGTGAGAGGGCGCCGGCCATTTCCTCACTGTCACATGAGGCGCTCGAGGAGATCAAGAAGGGAAAGTTGGGTGTCGGAGGAACATAGGACGGAGGAAAGCTAAAGGAGAGATGGGTGGGGGGAGACAGCTGGCGGCGCTGGGGTTGACCAGGGCCAGGGCCTGCCCAGTCTCCAGGAGAGGGGGTGGGCGGGTCCAGCCGGGCGGGCGGCGGCGGCGCGCTGCGGGTTTCCACCGCTAACTTTTCGCGTGCTTCATAAGTTCCTGCGCGCAGCGGCCCCGTGGGGTGGAGCCGTGGAGTCCGTTGCCTCGCCGGGGTCTCATCCCCCTAGATTGGCTAATTTTCTGGATACTCTTGCTGGACGCGGCAGTAATGGAGTAGCTAACTTGGCTCGGGCTCGTGGCCTCTGGCCGCCGCCGCGTGGCGTGACCCCCGACTGCCCCCATCCCCCTCGAATGTGCTCCTTGTGCTCACGGTGAATCGCAGCAACGCGTCCGCGAAGATGCGGGCGCGGGCTCCAACGGGGACCGCGCTGGGCGTAGCCTGGCCGGGCCCCGGGCCCGCAGCAGACTGCTGCTGCTTTAAAAACTGTGGCAATGAAATGGCATTAGGGTGCCCGGCTACGCTCCGGCACACATCGCGAAAAACGCTCGCGCTCGAGCTGTTGCAATCTGCACTTGCGAAATATTCAAATATAAAGTCGCGGTACGCGAAGAGAGAGGGAGACTAGCTGGTGGTGCTGCATGCTCTCGCGAGGCGCACACTCGCGTTTGCGGATGTGTGAATATGTTGTTCCAGCTCCGCAAGACACAAACTCCTGTTTATGCACTCTGAGGGGGAGAGAGGGCGGTTTTGATAGAATTCACTTTGCGCTCTCGCCTCTCCCGCCGATGTTGGTATCCGTGTCAGGCGTCTTACAAACGACACACCGTATTTCCGTGTTTCCGGGGTGTCGTTTCCCGAGCAGATATATATCGCTCGCAGTGAAGAAAGAAAAGAAAGGGAGTCTAACGACACACGCACACACATCGCTTTGCTTAAAAATATCGCTCGCAAATACAACGGCGCGCGCAGCTGGAGAGTATTTACTGTTACACTTTGCGAATCCGTGTTGTGGAGCAATAAATTGCGACTTCAATCAGAGGGCGATTGGCTTGCAAATCCGGATCCCTCCTCTGCCCCCTCCCCCTCGCCACCCCTACTCCCCCGGGCCCGGCGCGGCGCAGAGCGGCGCAGGGACACAATAGGGCAGTAGCGATAGGCGAAGGATCGAGGCATCGACTTCCAATCTGAGTGGCTGCTGAGTGGGGAGCAGACGACACAACAAAACAGCAATTTTGATTAGTTTTGAATTACTCTCGAATCTTTATCATTAATAGTCTATTGAAAAATGATGTCTTAGACTAAGAACAGCCTATCATATGCAAAGTTTTAACCTTTTCCCCCAGATATCTCCATGAGAACGTCTAGAAGCACATGTGCCTCTCCCTCAGTTTAAACTGCCGCGGCTTCGCGCCGTACGAGCAGGTCTGAAAGGAGGTTAGGCTTCTTTTTTTATACTGTTTGAATACTATTTTTGTGCATAAATACATCCGTGATTTGAGTTCCCAATTCGAACGCACTGCATTACTTGGGTTTTTGTGCGAGAAATATTGAACAGTCTTGATTTCCGAGGCTCCCACTCAGTGTTCTTCGGAACGTTACGGGCTGGTTTCACCGGCAG
>NW_026267355.1:206636-208915 GCF_000697945.3 Frankliniella occidentalis | reverse complement strand
GCGGGGTGGGGCTGGGCTGGGCGGGGCGGGCTAGGAGGGGCGGTGTAGCCGAGGGGTGGGCGTTCCATAGGGTGTTCCACGATGAGCGATGGTGATGAGGGATGAGGGCGAGACCAAGACTCTTCGCGGCTGTATGGTCTGCTTCGCGGGGCGCCGCAGGGCTGAGTCAGGCGTTGCGGAACCCTTTCCCGGCATGCACGGCGCTGGGGCGCTTAGCACGGGACGGGGGACGGGGCCTCGGTGCAGGCCAGAGCCAGGCCTGAGCCATGTCCTTTAATATTCGCAGTCGCATTTGCATTTGTTTAATTCGACTGTATCTCCCCCCCCCCCTCTCCCTCCCATGCAACCCCTCTGCTCGCCCTAATGCTATTCCGAAGCGCCGCAGCCACGCCATGCGACGCCCGTCGTGTCGTCGCCGAGGTGGCGTTTTAAAGTTTAAATCGCTCTGCGTCACCCGCGCCGCTCGGGCCGCTCCGCGCCGCGCTGCACCGCTTGGGGCCGCAGGCCGCGGCAAGTTTGTGCAGCTCAAGGAGTCAGTCTAACTTTGGCTGCAGCGGACCCCGCGACACGTCGTCGTGACACTCCAGCCCCTATAAATATGTTGGTGACCCCGTTGGCCGGCGTTGGCGTGTCTGCCGCGTCGAGTCGACGCCCCGCCCGTGCGGTGCGGCTCCGGCGGTGGCGCGTCTCACACGTGGCGCCCAGTGGTGTCCGCCGCGCCTTGCTGCGCCGCGATGACGTTGACCGCGGGTGGGAACGGCGCGTCGGCCGCGGCTGGCGGGCGACACGAGACGAAACTGGACGCCGTCCCCGCCATGCTCCCTCACCTTACCTCCCCGGCACAGCCGCTGCGGCAGCGCGGCGATGGAATAGGAGAAATGCGTAGTCGCCAAACATGGCGATGTTCTCGCTTTCCTTCGATGCCAGCGCTCGTGGCCTGCGGCGACACTGTGGCGCGGGGACGCTCACGCAGGGGCTGCGGCCGCAACGCACGGCTGCGCTGCGGCTGCCTACCTGCCGGGCTGCGGGCGGGCGGCTCGCCGCCGCTTCCTTCAGCCGTGAGGAGCAGCTCATCTCTCCCCGGTCGCCAATCGGGCTGTATGGGTCGTATTGGACTTTCGATCACAGCGATGTAAAGCTTGAACCTTGTACGACAATCGGCTTGCTTACACCCGCCCCTATCTTTAACGGTTTCTGAGCTATCGCGTGTAGAAATGTATGGTTGTGTTACTTACTAGATCCTTGTTACCAAGTTGCTGAGGAGCCAACGAAAAAGTGTTTAGAAAGTTGCCGGAAGGCGAAGGCACTGACCAAGTGTCGGGGAGGTCCTGACGAAGTATCCGAACATTTTGTCGATAGTTTGTCAGTCCCATACCGTTCCCTTCTCGACGACATTTTAAATGACCATAAACAGATGTCGAGCAAAGTGTTGAGAAAATATTCACGACTGGGTCTAATGAGAAAACGGGAAGGCCGCTTGGCATATGGGGTCGAGTTTGAGTCCTTTGGACTGCAATTTTCCCCGGTTTGATCTCACGAGCGCCCGCGCACACCTACGCGGATTGCAAGCACCTTTCCCTTTCAGCCACTGCGGCCTGCCTCGTAGACAGCAGGAAGTCGTAGAAAACGGTCTCTAATCGAAAAATAGAGGAAATAACTCCCCAAAACAGCACATTTTGATTCGAAGCTCTTTGAACTGTTCTGGTGCAATGGGCGCTTCATTTAAGAAATCAGTCAAAAATTCGAAGTAGAGTTTTGCCAGCAGAGCGAAACAGGGGGCTTCCAACGAGGTTTGGCGGTGTTTCAAATTCACTCACCCGACAACTCTGCGCGCTTCTTGAGCGCATTGTGGGAACGGTGCGGCGAGGAGCGGGAGGGGTGCGTCCCCTGCTCTGCTTTTTCAAACGTTTTCCCGCCAGCAGGGCCCAGCAGTTGGGGGAGGGGGAGGGGGGTACGTCTTCCCCCTCCTGGTTTTCTCGGAGGGTTCGAGCCGCCTTGCTTTTTCCCGCCCGACAGTCCGGTGTGCCGGTCCCGCCGTCCCGGCCCGCTTCCCTTGCGCGTCTTTTTCAAAATGCCCCGGCCCAGGTAGCGTGCTCCTAGGGACGGCGGCTCCTTCTTTTATTTCTTCCCAAACCAGCTTGAACTGGTTCGCGCCACTACCTTTGTGTCGGGCCCCGGCGGGGGCGGCGGCGCGGGCGGCTGCACCAGGTAAGGGAGCAGCCCGGCCTATTGGCACACTGGTAAAACAAGTGTGCAATATTTGCACACCAACGTGTGCA
>NW_026267355.1:193404-199615 GCF_000697945.3 Frankliniella occidentalis | reverse complement strand
CCCCCCTCCCTGCCTCCCCCTTCCTCAACGGGGTGACAAAAAGCGACCCCGGCTCCTTTTCACCTTTATTCCGCTCTGTTTCCGACATCTTGGCAAACACAGGCCGTGCGTGGCCAGGGCTGCCTTTGGCGCGGCATGCTTCTCCTCCCTCTGTGTATAAACCCATAATTCTTTTGAAATTTTCTCCTGACGTCTGAATGAATACGGAACAGGTCAGGCCCGGGCGCGTCTGGGTGGGCCGGGTGTTCGTCATGTTTTCGCAGATATCGGCCGCGCTCGATTTCTGGACACCTTTCATTTTCCTGTATGTTTATAAAGTCTGCCGATGATCCTTATCGCACAAAGACAAAAGAGACGCCGCCGTGCCGCGGCCGGCGCGCAAATCAAGAGCAGCCCCGAATAGTGAGTGCTTCAAGTACAACCCGAGCCGCGCCGCCCGCACTAGAAGATGTCAATCTTAGCGTTGGTCTGTTTGTTTTTTCATTTCACTTTTAATGGGGACATCCGCACACGCGGCGAAATAATTGATTCGACAAACAACTTACTTGCAGTTGAGTTGATAGCACGTTAGATATCAAATTTTAGGCTGTAGTTAGTACCCGGAGCTTGTTCTCTTACAAACGGTATGAAATTTTAAAAGGCCTTCAATTCTCACTTTGGTCGAAAAATTTTGAGCCGTCATGGTTTATTCGGTTTGTTCTCTCCAGTTCAAAATACCACATTTGTACTCTTAATAGTTTTCTGTCGTGACACTCAGACCGAGATCAAGCCCTCAAATTTACGCTGCAGAATATTGTTCCCCGGTTCATACAAATGGGATTGACATTTCTCATTACTCGGGGATTTTTTTTCAGTGCTGCTGTGATAATTAAAGGGAGGAAGGAAAAAAACATTGTTGGAAGAGGAAAAAAAGGGCCAGGGGTGGGTGCTGCACTACGAGAAGCAAAAAGTTTTATGCGAGGATGGAGGAGCACACAAGGTCCTGTACAAGGCATCAGATCTAAATTAATTACGGCATTTCACATTGCTGTTCGAGGCAATGTCACAGTGAACGTTCCTATTTTTTAATACACTCTTTTTTGTAAAGTTTCCGGTGTTCCGACTTTTTACCCACTTTGTAGATTATTTATTTTTCCCCGCGTTCGATCGAGGTGGTGTCGTCCCCAGAATTGGTGGGCAATGCGAGAAAGAGAGTGGAAGGGGGAGGTGGGGAGATTGAGAGGGACTAATAAAAGTGGTGTGGACCATCTTCTCTTTCCTGGACTGCAGCGCTACTCCTTGAGCAATGAGGCAAGTCGCCTGATGCATCGTCGTGCTATGAAACGCTCGTTTGGGATGCATTCACCCTTGAGGCTGGTGGCCGAGGTGGTCCGGGGACGAGTGTTTCCGTCTTCGGCATCGGGAACACGCTTGCGCGCACACGCACAGGACCCCGAGCACCGGGCCGGCGCGATGCGATTCGTGCTTACTGTTCTTGATCGGTGAATCGACGAGAGGCACGGTGAGTCATGACTGCGGGGCCGATTCCCAAAGGTAGCGCACGGGAAAATGTGGGAAAATTTCGTTCGATTTTTTCAGTGCTGGCGTGTCGATCTTCTAAATAGTATTTATTATTTTTCTTTGCTGTTGTTTCTCTGCTTTTAGAAATATTACTGCGAAAACACGATATGAAGAGTGTTGAAATGTAGTGTGTCCATTTACCGATTCGACGCACCCGGCGTGAGTCAGGGTAACTGATATTTGACGCGGGCGATGCCTCCTCCTGGCCTGTCCTCCCAGGTGCACGGGATGCTTTTGTTTCGGTCGAGGACATACTCGGCCCGGCCCGCCACGCACTGCACTGCGCATCCCCGCGCCGAAAGCAACACAAACGTGACCGTCACAATGCCGCCGGGCTGGGCCCCGTGCCCCGGTGCACCACAGCAGCGGCGGCCGGGGCATCGATTCCCCATCGAGTGGCCACTTCAGTGGGTCATCACCGGTGCACGCGGCGAGCGTCCGCAAGCAGCAGCCAGCGCCTGCTTTGTCGAGGGGTAGTTTATGGGAGGCACGCCACCAGTGCGTTGCCCCCCCCCCTCCCCTCCTCACTTTCCCCTCTCCGCCTCCGACTTTACTGCTTGCGGTACTTGCCTTCCCTCCCTTGTTGTTGTCCAAGGCCCAGGTATTCAGGGGCCAAACGCATTGTACGCGCCCAGTCGTAAAGTACAGAGGGATGAGGACTCCGCTTCCTTGGTGCCCTTTTCGTCTGTGCTTGACGCGGTTTGACGACTTTTATGTTGTGCGGGGCAGGGGGCGCGGCTGGCTCACTCGTTGGGGGTGGGGTGAGGGTAGTGGCCCTCGGTGAGGGGTAAGCGGTCAGTGAGGACTGAACAGCAGCCCATACGGTCACTCCAGAGTCCAACAACACAACTCCTTGAGGGCCCTGCCTGCGAACACCAGGCGATGATGCGCCAAGAAGGGCGCTCTGGAGACTGATACTCTCTGCCGCCCGGCCCGGCAGCGCTCCCTGTGACATGAGAGGAGGGTGCCCTTCTGCTATCATGCTTACTGAGCAATGGGGAACAGATTTGCGGTTATAATTTGTGTCGCTCGACAATTCTGAGCGCATATTTGGATTCGCGGGAGTTTTCTGCATTGCCCGGCGGCGGTGGTTGTGCTGCCGTGCTGCTGCGGGTTGCCGCCTGGCGCCTACGCCTCTGCACCTGCATGCCGTCTGGCTAGCGCCCGTCCGGGGGCCTATCAAATTAGGGCCTAGCCGCGAGTGGTGAAAACCGTATTCTTGGTTGATACACCTGTGCTGTTGTTGCCTCAACCGTATGTTATGGTTGTGCCTGCGGTAAACATACGCTGGCTGCTGCAACTTTTTCTTTTTCTGGGTGTTTGAACAGCCAGCAGCCAGGTGACGAAACAACGGTTCAATTAGTGTCAGTGCTGCGTTTTTGCCCTTCTTGTCGTACCGATGTATAAAATATTTCGTTCCAAAACCGACAAATTTACTTCAATACTGGGTTCCATCCAGCTGGGGTCCGTCAGACCGCGTCACATTGGGTCGGGCGTGGCAGCGTGGGCTCTGGAGAGTGCTCCGCGCGCCATCTAGCGGCGCAAGGCCCAACCGCGTGGCAGCGGCTCTCGCGGAGAAGCGCGGGAAGTTCAAGAACGGAGGAACGGGCCGATGAGGAGGCGGCGCTTCGAGCAGTAAAACAAACACCGTCTGTAGTTGTAGATTGCGGCTCGAGATATTCAAAGTAGACACGTTAATTACCTCTCTTACTTTCTCTCATGGACACCACCGTAAGTTGGCGATAGACAAGACAAGACACGCTACGAAATAGATACGCAAAGCGGGTGGTTCAATGAAGCGACCATATTCAGCCCCCCCCCCCCCTTCTCTCTCTCTCTCTCTCTCTCTCTCTCTCTCTCACACACACACACACACACGCACGCACGCACGCACGCTTCCGCACTCGCGTGCATCCGTGCATCACACCACATGCCGCTCCACTGCATACTGCATTTAGCAAATTATGCACGTGTCAAGGTATTTTAAAAACAGTGCACTGACTGTCTCTTGTGAAGCTTTGAAGGATTGGGTCATGTGTATATGACATGTCACACCTTATCATGCAAATAGAGCAGTGTTCCAAAATCGTCACTCAAATAGAGCGACGAAGTCGACGCGCTTCACCCCTGCACTTTCAGTTTGCAGACGAAAAGAAAAATAAGGGAGTAAAAGACTGCACACATCCTCACCAGCACGACGCGGAGGAGAAACTGGATTACAATCACAACGGGCGCGCTCGAGCTCCATATGCACCCCGGTGTCTTCTCTTCCGGAAGACAGATTACACCCCAATGCTCCGCACCCGACACACCCGCGCCACCTATAATTCTCCGCAGCGCCGAGCAGCACCCTGGGGCCCGGAGGGCCGCAGGAGGTGAGAGGGGTTCGAGGGCGTGTTGAACTTGTGATCCTTGATAATTGAGGGCTACCTCTCGAGAAACACGCTGAGGTTTCGGGAAGTAGAGGCGTAATGATACGCAAACAAAAGGAGGAATATATAGTGTACCTCGGCCAAAAGAGAAAGAGGAATGCCTTTACCCCTTTATTATGAAGCTTTGCTTCGTATTATGAATAATCTGTCATGATGCGTCTAACAGTCCTCTAATTAATTTGTAAAAATTCACGGCCCATTCCTGAATTATAGTAATACGACCGAGTCAATATTGTCACGTTTAAACAACTGACGAGTTTTACCTTTTACAAAGCCATAAAAAATATTACCTTTTCCACTTTTTGGACGCTTCTCCTTTTTCTTTAACAGCCTCTTTCATTCCTTGAGGGGTGCTCCAGGTACCACTCGTTTCGGTGTCCAGGAGTGACCCCAAAGACACCTTAAAAACTCAAGTCCTTCCTCGCCCTTGAGTCCTTCCAGTTGGTAGAAGGTACAGACAAACAGACTGACACCAGGTCGATTGTATGAGTCCGCTGGCAGCTTGATAGCTTTTTGAAGCAAAAGTGCGGGGTTAAAATTGGGGACCCCGCGTGTTGACAACGTGCAGGTGGTGGGAGGAAGTAATGGCACGCCGCTCTCTGCCGCTCGCCGCGCTGTGGCCGAGGCTGTGGCCCTCAGCAGCCTCGGGGGAGCGAGGGAGGCGGGTGGGGGAAGTTGGACAGGTGCACCGCCAGGGCGCATCTGCTGTGCACCTTGCTACCTGTGTGTGTATGTGCGTGTGTTCGAGTTGTTGTTGTTGTTGTTGTTTTAATGAGTGATTTGTGCGTTGCCCTCTGCGTTACGCGGCAGGATTCTGGTCGGGGGAAGAGTAAATGAAAAGGGAAGCAAGGGCTAAGAATCAAAACATGGCGGGAAGAGGAAGAGGGAAATACGAGGAATAATACATCGCTGGTGAAGAACCACAACATACGCTCTCCAGTGCTCGTCGTCCTTAAAAAGTGTGCTAAAATTACTCACTCGAAAAAGAAAAACAATAGCTAGCTCACATTACTCTCGCGTTGTTGAGCCCAAGGACATGGTTGAGATGAGCAGACGAGCCAAATCTGTGCGAAATCTAGAAAAAGGACTTAGTTCTCCACGACGAAGCGATGTAAGTGGCGCAAAAGTCCCCCCTTGTACATGGGACACCCTGTACCGTTCTGTCAGCTCTACGACACAGTTCGCGGGTTTGCCTACTCGCTCCACTCATAGGTGTGTACGATACAGCTTGCATCATTTTTCGTCGATTTTTCCCCTGCATCTGTAAGCGACCCCAATAAGATGTTTTGGTTTGCAGTCATGGTATGTGCTGGGTACTCAGCTTTACCGAAATGCCTTCTTAATCCGTTCACCTCCGGGCAGCTGTGCAGTGCACACTCTAAAGCTCTAAACCATTATGCATTTGATTGTGCATAATTATGTACAAATTGAGCATACTTATGCACAAACTGTACATAGTTATGCGTCAAATTTTGCATAATATTATCGCTGTATAAAATTATCCATGTTTATGCAAAACACAATGCTTAAGGATTTAGTGTGCCACAGTCGCACACTTGGATTTTTTTCACAAACTTCAAAACTCTCATCCTTATGTGTGCAATATTGTACCTTGAGCCCAGCCCAGCGTGGGGTGCAGAGCCGAGTCGCAGGCAGGGTGGCCCGCCGGCCCGGCCCGGCCCGCCGGCGCATCGCATCGTAATCGTTGTTGGCAAATAATCCCCATGATGCACTGTTAATCGGAAGGTTGGGAAAATCCAAGGATGACGGTGGAAAAAAAAATGTGGTAGGATTTTTCCCAGGTTCGGCTCGGGTCCGACCGACCCAGCCCTGACGTCGTACTTTTTCCAACCTTGAGGGGGGGAAAATTCCGAGGCTCGCGAGGTCGGACTTTTTCCGACGGCAGCGTCGGAAAAATGCCGATGCCGATGCGTCGGAAAATCAGCATACGATATGCTCGGAAATATTTTGACAGTGTGCTCGGCAACTGCCGATGCCGATGCGTCGGAAAATCAGCATACGATATGCTCGGAAATATTTTGACAGTGTGCTCGGCAACTGCCGATACCGATGCGTCGGAAAATTATCATACGATATGCTCGGAAATATTTTCACAGTGTTCCCGGCAACTGCACGGCCCACAGTAGGGAATTACCCCTCCCCACTGCATGGGAATGTCCAGGGGAGGGGACGGGACGGGGGCGAGGTGCAGCTAGGGT
>NW_026267355.1:191045-192894 GCF_000697945.3 Frankliniella occidentalis | reverse complement strand
CTATTAGCAAAGTGATTGAAAAGATGGAACGGTGTCAGTTCACAGAATCAAAAGTTTAACCTAACTTTTTGCTTGGGCAGTGTAACATAATTACTGTTGACTATCAATTAGTGCTGTTTTGATTCTGCAATGGTCAAGAATATATTCAACATTTTGAGTGGGATGCCCTTTGAAGGCATTGCAAGAAAATTAGTGAAGCGAAAGTTGCTGGATTACTCAGTGGACCCAACTTAATGCACTACATCGGATTCCAAAGGTATGTATCTTGTCTCATTGCTGTTATACTTTCAAAACCCTCCCCTTTCCCAAATCTTTTCCTCCAATGGCATCATATTTATGTTCAAATAATTTCCTACAGTGCCCTTTTTTTTCCTAATACGTTGTCTTGCTTATTAAATTATATCTGAAACTGTTTTTAGGATCATGAGGATTTGAAGTTACTAGCCGATGGACTGCGAGCTTGCTGTGAGATGAATCAGGACTAGACGGATAAGTGGTGAGTACCTGATAGCCAAGCCAAGCCATTCCCTTTAGTAATTTACATTCTGTAAAATCAATTTATGGGTAATAAGCAGCAGTAGGTTATTTAACATTATTTAAACCCAGGAGTTTTGCTAGAGTGATCATTAGTTAGCAAAGCTGCAAAAAAGGAAAGCTAAAAAAGTTGCCGCAGTACTTCTTTTTCTCTAAGAAGGTAGTTTTATTTTTTTGTTGTGTGTATGTGACTGTTTCAAAAGATAAAATAATTATGAAATAGTCAGTTTATACTGAGTATACTTTAAGCACCGAAAAACATATAATATTATTAGGATATCAGGACATACAGTGCAGTCCTGTGGCAAAGTGTTTCCTCCTGTCACAGTTTCATACGTTGAAACCAATGTCAAAGATCGTAACTTCTTTGTTTAAGGATCTGAATTACGTTTTCCAAAGCTTTGGGGATGTAATGATACATTGTATTTCGTTTTATCTAAAACCATATTGGGATTGTTATTATTGAGCTGTCACCCAAATGTATAGAAAATTTTGGAAGAAATTTTCATGGATAGAATTTAAAACAGTATTGGTGTAACTGATAAGCTTATATGTGTTTAGTTTAAAATTACCAACAAACACATTGTACATTCCTTTGCCATATAAATTTTGGTTAAAGCTCAATAATAACAACCATCTAATTATTATTTGTATTCAGTGAAAATACAATGTACCCTTACATCTCCAAACCTTTTTGAAACGGTGATCAGATCTTTGAAGATTGAAGCCTCGGTCCAACATTGGTTTCAACTTGTCAACTGTTTGACTCCAGGATTGCACTGTATTTATGTTACCCTTTTGACTATGAAATGGTTTTTACTCTTAATTAGTAACCAAAAGTATCAGGGTTTTAACTAATTTAACAATTTTTAATTTTTTGGTGGTTTATTTGGTGACATTTCTTTTCAAAGATGATATTTTTTTGAAGGTAGGAAATACCCATTGAACGTTAAAATTTAACCCGTTATAACTTATGTTCAAAAATATGTAAAAATGACTTAATTTGGCCCAATTGAGGTTTCCCTTTATTAGTTCAACTTTCTGATAATTTATAAAACATCAGATAGACCCATAGAGTCATTGAAAATTGTTTAGATTTGAAGAGTTTTTGCTTGTGGGACATTTCCACTTTCACATCTTGCGCGCAACTTTTCTCCAGAACTATTTGACCAAAAAACCTGGGTGGGGAAACATTTTAATGAAAAATGATCAGGCAGTGGGATACTGGGCCCCATTTTTATGTTTATTAAACAACAGTTAATTTTAAATCAAAAAAGGATTTTGAATTCAAACTTTTCCCAAAACTTCATATTTT
>NW_026267355.1:183142-186875 GCF_000697945.3 Frankliniella occidentalis | reverse complement strand
CCCACCCCGGAGTCTCCCTTGCCCCCGTTGACTCGTCCCTGAATAATATCCTAATGAAATGATTTGCTGCTTGTCTTACTAGCCCGTGCCTCCGGCGCCTCCGGCGCCCCCGGCCTCTGGCTGGGTCAGGTCCGCGACGCACCCGGGGGTGGCGCCTGGCGATTTACTTTGGTGGAATTGGCTCGAGCAAGATGCACGTCAAGAGGGCGTGTCACGGACTGGCATTTAGAAGCAGTTTATGAATTTTCCTAGCGTGTGTACCTACTAAAAACACGACAATGGCTTGGAATTTGTTTATTTTGCAGCGCATAACCCATAACCATTAACTGAAGGAATTTTTCCAGGATATTGCAGTTTGATCCTTGGACAAATAAATGCATGTTTTTGTCATTTAGTTAAAACACATTTTCCGTACACGTTTCTATTTTAGGGTGCAATTATTGGAGCGGGTTCATTCCGGTACTGATTAGATTACATGCCATTCAAAAAGGGTCGTTCGAAAAAAATCAGATTTAGAATCAAGCTTTTGGCGTCATTTTAGCAATTTAGTAAAAGAAGGTAAAAGACCAAGGTACTGTTACTCTTCTGCCTCTTTGACTCTCGACGTCTGTGATGACGGAACAATTATTTCATGAAAAGTAGAACAGATTCAGAAACTATGGGCTATGTGTAGTGCACTGAAGAGTTCTGAACCGACTGAAATTTCGAATTTTCAGTTAAAGTCATGAGATTTGCTGGGACACGACTCAAGATTGCCAAATACTTTTTCGGCTCCCACTTGCAGTCGCAGCTGCCCCGATGGAATGACGGGATCAAGATGAAAAGGCGCGTGACTAAAAAATATGAGGAGCTCGGGTCGGATAGAGGGCGAGTTAAGAATGATAGGGGTGGGGATAGCAGGCAGACATCCCTGGCCACCGCAAGACACGCGACTATCTTCTAAGACGCAATGGCGGCCCGTGCTCGTGCCGCGCTACGTCACAAGCAGGTAGGAGGAGAGACTTCTGGAGAGAGAGAGACACCCAAAGGAGGCACCGCACGTGTTGGGCTGGGCCGGGGGGGGCTCCCCTCGCGGCCCCGCGGCGGAGCAGCCGGAGCAGGCAGGTGTGCGGTGCGATGCACGCACGGGCGGGGCCGGCGGGGCGGTGACTGTTGCACCCAGGTTGCCCCAGACAGACAAAGGAGGCAACCTGGGCGCCTTTGGGCCACGCGCGCGGGAGGCCACTGGGCAGCGCGGTGGGAAGCGGTGGCAGGCAACCCGGTCGCCGCTATGTTGGGCGGGTCACCTTCCCAGCCCCTGCCAGCGCCTATCTGGCGAGTGGTTTGGTCGGGTCAGTCATCATGCTGAACGCTGACTGCTGCCCACGAGAGGTTGGCCGGCACACACAACGCGCTACCGCCCTCCACCGCACATTCAGGGTGGTCCACAAATCCTTCCTTAATTTTGCTAACTGCACCGCATGCGGGCGTGCGGGCGGGCTTGCCTGCTGTTTCTCACCATGGCGCCTTACGGCTCAGTGTGAGTATGCAACCCGCCCTCACGCCTGCATGCGGTACAGTGTATGCAAATTAAACGATGGGGTCTGTGGACCACCTTGTATCGGGTGATTCAGAGAAGACAGTGCAAGCGGGTTTGCCTACCCAAGGGGCTATGGCGCCTGACGGACATATCGGGTAGGCAAACCTGCGCGCGCCCGTGCGCTCATGCGTCTTCTCTGAATCACCCGGTACACGGTCCCTGCCCCCTCTCCGGAGTGCGAGTGGGTTTGCCTGCCTTAGACATGGCGGCGCCGTAGTGCGCGGGGGTAACTCGTTCGGTACAGCGTCACCACTGTGTGTCACGCTTTCTCACCCCGATGTTAAATCATAGGCACCAAAAACGAGCCGCACTCAACGTGCTAATGAGCCACCTGCTGCAAGTCTTGGAAGATTATGGGAAGAATCGGGTAGATTTGCTCACCTCCACTCCCCTGGCCTATAGTCCCTGAAGTATAAATTTTAGTCCTTTTACTAGGGAAGTCATCCCCCTCCCCTACGCCTAGAGCAAAGAAATTGAAGAAGAATTTTCCTTTGGAATCGAGAAATTCGAATATGCAATTCCTCATCGATGGGAAGTATGAGAATTATATTCAAATGAATAGAGGTTCCGCTGTGTGGGCACTTGAGCAGGGGTCGTACCCTGCACATAACGGGGTGCAAGCTGCAGCGCGCGTGGGCCTCCAGCCCGAGCTCCAGCCGGCATCTCGGGATAGGGAATCTCCATCTCCATCCAAAGGCGATAAATTAATTCCGTATGCGGCTGGCTGCTGGGCTAGGGGTAGGGCATTGAGTGAGGGTGCCCCCTCGCCTTGGTTCTTCAGCGCTCCTTCCCCCCCCCCTCCCCCCTCTGCTCATTGCCTCTGGCTGCGACCAGACCCCCAATGGCCTTCCCGCACACTCAGAAAATCGTTTCCTTGAGACAAGGTGATATTGCCTTTCGTTAAAGAAATTGAGCTTGGACTTTTGCAAATTTGCCAAAAATTAAACAGGAAATGTTTCCATGAACAGTAGGGAAAACCATGTGACATTTTGTTTTAAATAATAAAAACATTTCGTTTGTTGTGTTTTCTTTAAGGAAACACTTTTCTGGGTGCAAAGCAACACGTCGACAAAGTCGACGACGGCGAGAAAGATACCTCTAGTTTTGAATTGTGGCTTTTTAGTACGCGTGCTGCCCCCAAATCGCACACTGGAGACAATTTTAATCACCAGAGATTTGCAATGGTCTAATGGGAAGCTTACCTCGCCGCAAGGTCAGAAACATTGTCGTAAACCTCCAACCACGACGCGCGCGGGACACAGAATCTCAAATACGCAAAACAAAAAAAGAAGAAGCCGTCCGCAAGCGTTCCCGCGGGGTTTTTGGATTCGCCAAAAAGCCGGCTGAATTCCCGCGCACCCTCCCGCTGCGTCCCCTCGCCTTGTGCAGCCGGCCCCTCCGCCAGGACTCCGCCAGGTGTGCTCGGCTCTGCTCTGCTTTCCAAGACGCGCGCTCTCTCTCGCTCTCTCTCTCCTTCGCCGGGTCCGCGCCGCGCCCCGTTGTTGTCCCGTGGCGCATCGGGCGCGCAAGCTCAAGCTCCTTACAAGAGAGTCCAACTCGCCAGGTGCGAAGGCAAAGCCAAAGCCAAGCCAATCAGAGCCCGGCGGTGCGCCAGTGTGGGTCCCCCGGGTCCTCCTCCCCCGCCGCCCCGGCCCTGCTGCAGCATGCAGCGTGCGTCAAGGTGGTGACACCGCGCGGCGCGCACCGGCTGCCTGTCCGGAGCATCATGCGGAGCATCACACCACCCAGTCAGTCACTGTGACGTGGAGGTGACGCCGCCCCACCGCGGGGGTCGCAGCGCTGCTGCTGCAGCTGCTCCGCCCGGGCCAGGTGCACTCGCCGAGGTAAGGTACTGGACGTACTCGCCGGACCAGCCCACTGCTGCCTGGCTATTGCAGTATAGCGAGGTCGGGCTGGACGGCGCCCATTGGCCTTTGGGGAAAGCGGCGGGCTCTGGAGGGGGTGGGGCGGACGAGAGGCCGGATAGGGCGGAGCGGGACGAGGCCCTGCAGCAGGGGGCGGTGAAGGGCCTCAGAGGCGCATTGACGCATCCCAATAAGCTGTACGCCGACCTCATCCCCAAGAGCTGGCCAGGGCCTGAGGAGTGACCACAGCCCGGGCCCGGACACCCCCGCTTCAGCCGACAAGCGCCTC
>NW_026267355.1:171726-174117 GCF_000697945.3 Frankliniella occidentalis | reverse complement strand
GTATTTAAATGTGTGCTTATCTTGAATTTCTTCCATTTAAAAAAATTGTATTTCGATTTCTACTATTTCTTCGTAGTATTATGTTGTGCTTATGCTGCCTTTCCGAGTGTTTTTCAGCCTGCTCTCCTGCTTAGAAAAAGCTATCGAGCGGTCTTATGCACACGACGTGGTGTCTGTCAGTCTGTGTATTAAGAAGACAAGCAGGCCCGGCTCCTTGCCGAATCGGCGATTTTGGGCCTCAGACAGAAATACAGAATCGAATCGACGGAAACCTCAAGTCAAATTACTTGCGATAACTGTCTCTGTTAGTTCCTATGCTCTGCCATGCCATGGGTTCAGAAGGTCATCCGACACCCGACACCCGCGTCGAATTTATCGCCTGATGACAAACGTCACTCGTGTGCAGTGCCCGAGGCAGTGCCCCCCTCCCTCGCCACAGATCTCATTGAAAAGCCTGTACTACGCCTCCCGGTCCTTCCCCCAACGCGGCGGACGCGCTGCCGGCCCGCGGCCTACCGTCAGTTAGGCCCTGCTGCGCCCTGCTGTCGCGCTGTCGCCAGCCGCCGCGTCACCCCGCGGGGTCCCGTCACGCGTTCGACTCCCGCCCGCCGCGCCGCCCCCGCCCCGTTGGCCGCCCGTCGCACCTTAAGGCGATGATGACCGATCAACTTTTGTTTAACCAAGCATATCACCGGGAAGTGCTCCTCTAGGAGAGTAACACGCCGTTTTTAGAATTTTTCTAATCCCCATAGATTTTGAGATATTGGACACTGAAGTTCAAAAAATGTCAAAACGGGGACATAGACCACGCCCACAAATCGCGTCTGATCAACACCAAATTGTACACCTCGACACAGTATTTTGTCCACTACAACTTGACATATTGCGTTTTTTGATTGAACAATTCTAACGGCTTCAAGAGCGTTTGAAACATGTTCGAAATTGAAGATATCTTTGCACGCGTGTCACCGCGTCTGCTGACGTCGGAAGGAAAAACAAATTATGTCATCTTGTAGCGACAACCTTTAAGAGTGCGATGGCAAAATTTGAAACAGCTGCGTTGAACGGTGTAGGAGTGGTCTATGTCCTCGCGAGTGCATGCGCTCCGTAGCCCCTGGATTTTTGGGATATCTTTGATACCTGCCCGCATCGCAGCAGGGGTAGGGGGGGAAGAGCGGGGACTCGCCCGCGCGCGGCTCGGTTCGCCAGGGCACGGCCAAAGACGTGTCTGTCTGCCTGCTGTTGGCCGGGGACGCGTCCGCAGCGGTGCTCCTTTGGCTCGTTGTGTAGCGAGTGTTGGAGTGGAGTCGCGACGCGCACCTCTCGGAGGCGTCGAGCGGGCGCGCCGCGGCGCGCTCGCGGCCGCGGTTTGAAATGAGCGCGGGCGATCAAGCAACCGCTATTGATTCTCTGGTGTTCCCTCTAACAAATGCTTCATCTCTTGAGATTTGACAGTACATTAGGACGACGAAAACACCGAAGCTGAAGCATAAATTTGCATTCATCATAATTCACGATTATTTATTTATATTTCGGCGATTCTTTTGCATGCCAAAAATTGGCAATCCTTTCAAGGGGAACGCCTATATTTGGCGTTCAGAACGAGGGGTACCCCGCTTCCAAATTAGGTGTGCGAGGAGTTGACGAGTTGCCGCGAGTCAGGCGCGAGTTGGGATCTATTTTATGAGTGTGTAGCGCGATTTTTTTCGCGATTTTTCGCGATTTTTTGCGAGTTGAACGCTACTTAGGCGTGGGAAAGTGTACAACGAGTTAGCTAGTGGGGACCCCTCGGTACAAAACTAAGACTAAAATATCGGTAAGCAAAGGCCACAGAGTTTACAGTGTCGCTCACGATGACGGCCGGCATGGTACCGATGGACTCAGGGGGACTTGCTGAAGAATCCCAGCAAATGTCGTTGCGCTGTCGCTACCCGCGGCGGCGCGGCTGGAGCGCACAAAAGATGATGCGGTAGCGCCGCGGCCGGGGCGAGTCCCGCGCGCCCCAAAAGTTTGAACGCGGTGCGCACCGGGTAAATCGGGTCCGATTTCGTTCGGATTTTTTGCGCTGTACTGCAAAAACCAAGGCGCACCGAAAGATAGACTTCTCCGCCGTTTTTATTTTTTTTTAAGCACGCTAACATGCGCCGCGCTGATGCTGTATGCTGCGTGGGCGTCACGTCACCCTGCGCTATGCAAGTCTCGTGTACGTGCCGTGCACGATACCCACACCCTTTGAACAAATTGAGATCTGCACCTGAGTCTTGTCAATCGGGGAGCATGTAAGTTACGCTCCCAGGAGAAAAACTTCATACAAGAGTTCGTATGTTTTCTCTCCTGGCCTCGGCTCTCTCTCTCTCTCTCTCTCTCTCTCTCTCTCTCTCTCTCTCTCTC
>NW_026267355.1:165671-171676 GCF_000697945.3 Frankliniella occidentalis | reverse complement strand
CCCCACCCTCCCGCTTTCTCTCTCCTTCACCCGATCATCATGACAAGGTCCGAGCATCATTGCGATTCCGCGTTCGTGGCCGGCGGGAGCACGGGGGAGCAGGCTTCTTGTCAAAGAGGGGGGGAGAGAGGCGCGCCAGCTAATGATGCAGTGCTGGCCGACGCGGTGCTCAGGGTGCCTGCCTACCCGAGACACCCAGGGAACGCAGGGAGGGCTCCGTGATGGCTAGAAGGGGCGGATTTGCGGGAACCATCGGTAAAAAAATATGCAGTACGGGCTTAGTGTGAGATGAGCTCTGAGCTTCGACCCAACCCGCCCACGGCCCGGCTCGGCTCGGCTTAGAGCTCGGCTAGGCTTATAGATCTGCCCGTGGGACCGGCCGGCCAGGCTCGGCAGTGAAAAGCAAGTCTGTAAATTTAAAATATTTTTGCCGTTTTTACACAGGCAAGTTTACAGAAAATGTAGACCAAAAATACGTCAAAATAAACCCGAAAAATACGAGAGATGCTTCTCAGGTACAGGGAACTTAACTGGCGCAGAACTACTGTATTTTTGACGTGGTTTTTTTATGAATGTAAAATGCACAGATTAAGGCCAAGAGAACGCCAAATTTATGTCCACCAAAAGAGAGGGGGAAAGCAAAACTGTTGGGACCGGACGCTGCTGGCCAGAGACGGACTCGGACTCACGAACGAACGGCCGCGTCTCGGTCTGTCAAATGTGATGGAACCAGAGGATCACAAGACCGAACCCGGCAGTTGAATGGAAGAGGACGACGCGACGGCGCCTGCCAGCGAGATTGCCAGAACAACCCGACTTGTGCACTAACCCTCCAGTATGGGGGATTCGGCGGTGCGCGCCGCACTCAGCTTACTCAGCTGCACACAGCATCACAAGCAAAGCACATGCAAAGCACGCACAACACGAGCACAAGTGTTTTTGAGGGGAATAAAGAACTTAAACACCTCTTTACACAAAAAGTAAATTTCATATTTGTATCCGAAAGTAACAATGTTTTGTATCACGGAAGCTGAAAAAACTGCATGTCCAAATTACAGTTTTTTGTATTAATTTTTTTTTATTGTTGAAGAAACGGCAAAAATTTATCAAATTTCCAGTTTTGCTTTTCACACGGGTGCAGTGCGTTGAAGCAGCAAGTGTGGTGGAGGCTGACTGACAGCTGCACATTGACCCGTCCGGCAGGCAGGCTGTGACGTGCATGCAGCCAGCAGCAGGAAATGCGGATGTCAAAGGCTCAGCCGGGGTCGCCAAAGACACGGTGGAGTCGGCCACCCGTGGGAGCTGTGGGATTCGCAAGCCGATACGTGGCGGTGGTATATGCAGATGCAGATCTCTTGCGCCGGATGTCCAGAAATGTCATTCGGTCTTGCGAGTATGACGCGGACATTCCTCCAACGGGAAATAGTCCCCCCACGACGGCTGCTCAGAGAATGTTCGACGGACTTCCCTGCGGCCAGTTTTCATGATTTTGTAAAGGCACTAAACCCGCCACGCCTTTCAAAGGTGCAATTTGACGCTTTTTCTTTCTAGCAGGGGTCCGTAACTTATTAATTGACTGCCTTTAACGTTATTTTAAGAGTTAAAGTTATAACTTGTAACTTTTACTTTAGTCCTTTGGAAATAAGCTAGTTATATTCGACTTGTCCAACTTTTTCTCATACAAGTATGTACGATTACTATCGAACATATTTCAAAATCGATAACTTTAACTTTTAATTTTACATGTACATTTGTTACGTTGAGTAACTCACATTTGTTCGTGTTTTGATAAATTAAGGAGCCCTGCTTTCTAGTGCAGTAAATTCGCATAACCTGACATGATGTAGTATTTCGGAGCTAGAATTATAACAGTATCAGTTAACGGGCATCGAATCTGGTAAATTATGATTATTTTTAATAATTGCAAATGTTTTATGAGGGAGGTGAGGGCTAGGGGCGGCTTATAGGACCATCATCAACCACCTCTCTCACCTTGCGTAGTGTTTTTTTGTTTTTTTTCGTAATTTTATTTTTTACTCGCGTCGGAGTTTTGCAAAATCGCGGAGCATCGGGCGAGGCGAGTGACGCTGGAGGGGAGCAGAGGGAGGTAAGGGGGCTGGTGTTGCAGGAGCGACGCTTCTTATAATACAGGCAAACGCTCCTGGTTTTGCACGCGAAAAATAAAAATTGCGAAGAAAGGAGAAAAAATAGAAACGAAGGAAAATAAGACCATGGTCAGGCAGGGCAGGGGTGGGTGGAAGAATAAAGGGAGCGGTGTTGAGGTAGGTGGGTGCGCGGCGCAGGCTGCGCAGGTAAGGAGAGGAGACAACACAAAGGGCGTCCACCTGGAGCCTGAGCCTCCCGGGCCTTCCAGCCCGCGGGCAGCCTTGGGCTCGCAGCCCTGCGCAGCCCTCGCCTCGGACGGGCAATCACTTGTATCGCATCGCAGAGCAACAATACTTGCACAACCCCCGGCGTGGGAGGGGACAATGAGCACACGGCGTACAAAGACCCCGAGGGGTGGGCGAGGGGAGGGGTGCATGCACTGGCGGCTGTCAGATTTAGGGTTGCATGTGCTATGGGGCTAACTTTTTGGCCTCTTACGTGTTCTGTTTTGCCTGATGAGAGTTGGGGAGAGCGTCTTCAGCGTGACAGTACATACGGGGGACCCTCAGAAAATGAATGTCAAATGTCGCATCCCTCGACTAAAAAACACGTAATACGCAAATATTGCAACCGTTATATTTGTTTTCATTATTAATGTTTTTGTGCACCCTTTCATTTTAAAAAACTGCTCGTCGTCACTACTTTTGAAGGTTTACTCTTGTCTCTATACTACATTAGAACTATTTACAGATTGGATATGGCTCAAAAGGATTTTCAATAATAAGGTCGAGAAGGCCATCATTGTGAAGTATTCATCTGTATCTGCGATCAGAACTGCCGGGCCTGGCTGTCCCCATTCACGGCTCTGCCCCGCCTTGAAAGGACCCGTGGAATTCCAGCGCCAAAATCGCACTGCGGTTTCCTATGTGCGTTGCCCATAAATTTCGCAAAAGAGGACGCTGGCCATTCCCACACGATCGCTGTTGTGAGTTTTTCCTCTTAATCTCCTTTCCCAACAAAATGAGTCGGATCTTTTGGCCGGGGCTGCAAGCAGGCAGCAGCAGCAACCCATCACTGTTTCTTTTGCAGCAACAAAAGACGTCGCACATCTCATCCCTCTCAAATTCAGATGTTTGCGAAATAAAAAGCTTCGTGGGCGGGTAATGCACACTAATGTTTTCATAGAGAGTCTCCCTGCCCCTCCCTGCCGCTCTATCCGACCGTCCTCGGCCACCAAACATCAAGCATTGGATCAAAAAGCTTAATCTCTACACGAATTGCATGTCGGATGCTGTGTAAGTGAGGTCGGGTGAGGTGCGGGGCAGTGCAGATGCCCCTGTCCTCGCCGCTGTCTGCTGCTGTCCGCACGGGAGCATCATTTTTCTTCCGGCCACCCCTCCGTGCCTGGCCGGGGCGGCCCGCCCGCTCGCCCGCCCAGCCAGGGAGCACCCTCGGGGGACTTCGCTAATTTTGATAATGTGACCATTAGTCGAACGCGTCTTGGCTTTATTGAGCGATGATTATCCACGGTCCTGGGGCGGGCGGGGCGAGGCGGGGCGTGGATTTGGCTGAGGGATTGCGGTCGGCTGAGAGGCGCTGGGTGACACGACTCTTATTCTCCGCCGCCCCCCGGGCCCGGGGCGCGCTGCTCCCGTCATCAGTGTGCTCCCCGGCAGCAGCCCGGCAGCAGGAAGCCCGGGGGGCCTTCGAAGAGGGGCGGCGCCCCGCGCAGCGCCGCGTGCATGCGACATAGGCATGCGATAGCGTTGTTGAACGGATCCACCGCGAGTACAACACAACTCTGCATGGGCGCCGTCGCTGATAATGATGACGCCAAGTCCGGGGAAGGCGGGGCGGGGCGCCGGCCGGAGGCTACTCCAACGCCCCACATCACTCTCGTGTTTCCGTCTTCCTCCGCCTTGCGCTGCACGGCGACGTGACTTGCGCGCAAAGTTGGGGGCGAACACTGAGCGCGGAGGGAGCGAGTTAGGGGGAAGAAGGGAGCGAGTCAGGGGGAGGAGGGAGCGAGCGAGCGCCTGTCGTGGGAGCCTCCTCGTGAGGGTGAGAGCGGTGAGAGGTGCAGGCGGTGAGCAGCCAATCAGAACCCTCTCTGCGGAGTTCTCGCGGATGTCGCGTGGCCCGTGAGAGGGAGGGGGAGTATGTATCGCCAAGTATAGTGTAGTTAAAAATGTATCCCTATGAAAGTCCCAGCAGTCGTGAAATGTCAGTGATTCATCACTGACCAGTCCATTTGCATTTTTTTAGAATAAAGAAAAGACTTTTCCTTCTGGTAGCAGTCTTTTGGGGGATGTCTAAAAACCGTTTCCGCTAGCTAACTGTGCAGGGCCGAGCGAGGGTGGGCTGTGTAACCACAGTAGAGGTTGCACTCTGCCATTATTGGTTTTCCTCAAGTCGACTCGACACCACCGGGGACCGGGGAGGGCCGGGAGGAGCCCCATTCAAACGGAACCACCCATCAACGCATCATTCAATCAATCAGTCAATCAAACATTCAGAAATCAATGAGCGGCGGGAGAGCAATGAAAATGAATCGTGCAAGTCGATCTATCACTAAACTGCCCCGCCCCGCCACGTCCGCACGGCGTCCGCACGGCGTCCGCACACAAACCACAACAACAGATGGCGAGCCGCGCTGTCCATTACGGTGCGGTCTGAAACTGAAATCAGCAGAAAAAGAAACGAAAAGAAAGAGGCGGGCGGGAACCGTTCCCGTTGGCGTCGTCGAAACTGCGCTGTCGACGAAAAGATGCGGGATGGTGCGTGTGCGTGCGTGCGTGCGTGCGTGCCGTGCATAGTGCATGGCTTGCGGCCGGGCGGGCCCATAGCCGGCGACACAACACAGCACACGCGACGCCGCGACACCCACGGCAGGCAGACGATTACCCTCATTCCCCCTGGAAACATCGGCGGCCGCAGCCATTTCGCATGCTGATGAAGTGAGGCCCAGATTGTTGTGTATTGTTGTTAGAAATTCAGTGGCATCATCGGCGGTGGAGTCGGGTGGAGCGGGGGGTGCCCTATCGGTCACACCGGCGCGCGGAGGGAGTGCCGCGGAAACTACGGGGCGATAAACCCAGCGAAGGGAGGGTGGCGGCGGGAGGTGCGAGGGGGTTGTTTGGCTTTATTTAAATGGTGTTGCGTCATGGGGGTGGGCGGGGGCGGGGCGACGACGAGCGGAGCGGGTAAGTGAGGCAGTCAATGCTGTTTGCGTCGGGGAAACAAATAATAAACGGGCCGAGAAAACGGGGCGGCAGCTACGCCTTCCAGTCTGCAGAACTGAACGAAAGTGTTTCACCGGGCTGAGAACCTGCACGCGCCTGGGGGTGGTGGCGGTGGGCAGGGGGAAAACGGTTCGGTAATGTAGCATTTGTTGTTTTTTAGGGTGAGTAAAGGAGATAAAAAATGTGCTTTACGCTTTTCAAAGTCTAAGGGATGACTGACCGAGGGGGCCACCACTCCATTTTTGAGCGTACACACGACTGCGGGATTACGGTGGACTACGTGGGACTACAAGGAACTACAAGGGATTACTAAAGATTACGTATGATTGCGGAGGATTACACGAGATTACGCAAGATTACATGGGATTACGCGGGATTACATGCGATTACGCAGGATTACATGGGATTACGTAGGATTACATGGGATTACATTGGATTACGCGAGATTGCGGATGATTACGCGTCTGCAATCATACGCGCTGCTCCAGATCAACGCCCTGGGCGTAGGCAACCACACTGACGTTTGCGTTCGAGGCTTGCCGATCCCTGACCCTCGTACCTTCTACTCGCCACCCCTCCCCCCACCACTCCTCTTCCTCACCTTACCCGGATTGGGAATCTGGAATCGGGACCACTCGTTTCGTCGCCTCGACTCTC
>NW_026267355.1:162632-164333 GCF_000697945.3 Frankliniella occidentalis | reverse complement strand
AGATTACGTGGGATTACGCGAGATTACGAGGGATTACTGGTGTAATCCCAGGCACTTGTACACAGGATTACGGGAGTGGTGGCCCCCTCGTGACTGACAAATCTTGAGGATCAGAAGTGAGCGGGTTTAATCAGACACCTGGTGGTATATTCTATATTCGTCGAACATAATCTTATTATTAATTTTCTAAAATCATGTACCATGATTCGTTCTGTAGTACTAAGAATCCCATTTTCTTTTCGTTCCTGTTCCTGTTCCCGTTTTAGATACACTGTTAAAAGCCAGCGAAGAACTATTCTTTGCATTTTAAAGAATTTTAAAGCGTTTTAAAATGCTTTGCATTGCGAACTAAATGCTTTGCATTGCGAACTAAATGCTTCACATTGCGAACTAGTTCTTCGCACCTTACGAAGAAAATTGTTCGTAACCATGCAAAGAATTAGATCCGATTAGATCGTAACCTTGCAAAGTCTTTCTTCGCAACTTACAAAGAAAATAGTTTGCAATGCAAACTTCCTTAAAATGCTTCAAAATTCTTGGCAAGAATTTTGGAGTGTAGGCTAGGTCTTTATTTGAATACTTATTCTAACAATCTAAATGTTGAGGGGCCGGAAAATTTGACAAAAAATCCTACTTTTCAGCCTTGCTACGCTCAGCTGAGAGTAAGCTTACTCTCCCTCCCTTATAAGGGAGGTGGGGTGGAAAAGACGCGAGATGGAAGCGCCGTTTCGGCAGGAGCCACTATCACGTCTTCATTTCCGAACTGTCCCACATATTCTCCACGTGCATGGCCGGGGCCGCCACCCCGACCCCCTCGCACCCACGCGCCATGCCCGCCACCCCCGAAGGGTCACACGGAAACACTGCGGCTGCGGTGGGGAGAGGGCGGTGTGATGGTGATGGTCAATATGCTGGAGCATGTCGCGGAGAGAATAAAGGGGTGATCGGAATAGATGTGACATCACTGTGCGGCGCTGTGCAGCGCCAGTGTGCTTATCAAGAGCTTCCGGCAAGCCAGGCGCGGCTCGGGGCCAGGCTGTGGGGTCCCATATGGGTCCCCTGTGTAATGCGAGGCTCCTCTACTTACTCTCCAGTGACCCGAGTCCTCGCACGGCCAGGCCGTGGCCAGGCACGCAGGCTTCACCAAGGCTCCGCGTGCCGACCGGGCCGGGCGATAAGGGTGCTCCACGCGCTGCTCGCGTGCACGGGTTCCGCGCGGCAGGGGCGCTTCTCAAACAGCGGGCTCTGCGCTCGTCCAGGTCCAGGCCGGCAGCCTGGGCCCCTGCGCGCCGTGCAGGGTAGGCAACCCATCCGCGGCTGGCGGGCAGAGCCGCCGAGCGCGGTAGGCAACCCATCCGGCACCAGAGGTCGGCGGGTGAGGCGACGTCTCGGCGTCCCGCATCTACACCACTGTTAAAAATGCTGTAAGGAATTACAGTTTGACTACGGTCCGTCCTGTACATTTTATGTACAGGCCAGACTGTTATGATATGGGCTGTTCGTCAGAGTTGAAGTTTAGTGCTGTGTTGACCAAAAAGGCGGTTTGCGAAGTTACAGTACGTCCTGTACGGAGTGGACTGTAATCAAAAATTACAGTCGCGGCCGTAGCGACATATTGACAGGGCAAACTGTAAAATTTCCTGTAGGATTTTTTAACAGTGACAGGTCTGTAATCAAAAATTACAGTCGCGACCCTAGCGA
>NW_026267355.1:144774-149401 GCF_000697945.3 Frankliniella occidentalis | reverse complement strand
TTAAATATAATATCAGATGCTCAACCTACTGAAAGCGAGCGGGAAACTTTCGAGGAAGTGCAGCAGGTATTGCGTAACTCTGAAGCCATTTTGAATGAAATTCAATGCTACAAAGGAGCTGGCAGAGAAATTAGAGAAGCCATTGCAAATCCAAGTGACGAATATCAAACTAAAGCTTGGTCTGCAGTTTTACCTCTTGTGTCAAAACTGAAAAGATTTTATGAGTTTTCATTGGAGCTGGGTGAGTAATATTTGACTTTCAACTTTTTCAATTTTAAATGAAACATTATTTTACCTATTCCATTCATTTTTGTAGATGCTGTTGTTCCCAAAATCCTCTTCCAGTTGTGTTCTGGTCCTATGGTCCCCACTCAACATCTTGAGACACAACAGGCTCTTGTGAAGCAGTTTGCCGAGATACTTGAATTTGTTCTTAAATTTGATGAACATAAGGTTGGCTGTCTGGTTTTATTTTCTGAATCTGTCAGATGTTTTTAATAAGTCTTTTAATCTGGAATTATTTTTTTCCATATTTTAGATGAAAACACCAGCAATACAAAATGATTTCAGTTATTATCGTCGCACTTTAACAAGACAGAGAATGTCAAGTCTATCCAGCTTGGCATGCAGTGAAATTAGTGACGTAGATGAAAGGGAGGTGTCCAATGAACTGGCAAACCATATGTCACTTTTCTATGCCCATGCAACACCTATGCTGCGAACACTGAGTGAAGCAACTACTAGATTTGTTTCCCAGGTCAGTAAATATTTTATATTAATTTGGTTGTTCCCTACAATTGAAGTATAATGCAAAACCTGCCATTTCAATTTAATTTTTAGAACTCGGACATACCTATTGAAAACACAACAGAGACCTTGAGCACAATGGCCAAGGTGTGCTTGCGGATGCTAGAAAGCCCGTATGTTCTCATTATCTTTATCTAAATAAATTAAAATTTTACCAGTAAATTTCTCTAGCAGGGTTTTTAAAACTAAAAAATCTTTTCAGGAATATCATTTCACAGTTTCAGCGAGAAGAAACACAGTTGTTTGTTCTGAGAGTCATGGTTGGATTGGTTATTTTATATGACCATGTTCATCCAAATGGAGCATTTGTAAAAGCTGCAAATGTCGATGTAAGAAAGCCTTATTTTGCCAACAACTATTGATTTGAACTTGAAGAAAATAAGTCTTTCACATTGAAATATAATGTAAATGTGTCTCTTATAGGTGAAAGGATGTGTGAAGCTGCTCAAAGATCAACCAGCTGCAAGGTCAGAAGGTCTCTTGAACGCTTTAAGGTAAATTCTCTATTATCAACTTGGAGGCATTATGTTAAATGAGACTAAGAGATACGAAGCAATGCATATTTTATTTTATCTTGTATGTAATGGTCACTCTTTGCAATTGCAGGTACACCACCAAACATTTAAATGAGGAAGGAACACCAAAGAATATAAAAAATCTTTTAGCTGTATAGTGTTATATATCTTGTATGGTCTCTTCTTTATCTTGCTGTGCTTTCTTGCACAGCAATAGCAACAGCGTCTTTGGCAGTATTCATTTAATCTAAGACCACCCGTCCCCCCCCCCCCTGCATTTTCCCAATTTTCCCTACCACTGCATAGCCTTTTCTGTATTAGATTACAGGGGTTCCCTAAAAATCTTGCAATGTCTATGTGTATCATATTTTCGTGAACCATCTACAATTTTCCCTGTTGAATGTAACTTAAATCAGAGATTTATAGCTTTAATTATGGGTGTTGTATAATGAGAGTTAAAACATTATTATTGATGCAGAATTGAGAAAGCTTTCTCATTTTGCTTTGTGATCTTTTGTCTTACCTGGTTGTGAAGTATTTCTAAGCCTCTTTTCAGTTAGGAAAGGGGTCTAAGTGTTCATTTTTAATTTTCTTTTCTTTTTTTATATATATTTTGCGGTATGGTAGATATTGTTTGTTCAAGATAAGGTAAAATAGTTACCATTTGATAAAGGAGCAAACTGTTCATGACACATCCTTTTGGAAAGAGTTATTGTATAAGCTTTGTTTGTAAGATACATTAAGTTCAAATGTGAGATTTATGAGGAGTCAGTACAAGCAAGGAAGCACAAATGAATGCAATGAATGCATGCTAGGGGCAGAACGATGACGGTGAACAAACAATATTTCACTTTATAACCCTAGTCTATATTTCAGTACATGAATACCTATAAGGATACCCTAACATTATTTTTACCCTTCGTACTAATGCTGGGAGTACTACTGTTACCTTTCATGGTTATTCAACCAGTTGCATGTAATACGTGTGTTAAAGTTCTTCCTAATGCATCCCAAATCTAATCTGTTTTTCTAACAAACAATGCTTACCTTGTTTAATGAGTTTAAATGATGCTTGAATAGCTTCTGGGAGCATACTTTAACTTGTCATTTCATGCATTAAGTTTTTTAGCTCACGTACGTGGTCCAAAATCCATAGTTTTTGTTAACAACATCAATTGTATGTTTTCTACTCAAACAGCTCAATTTTTCACCCCTCCCCTTATGTATCTAAATTATCTCCTTGTGATCACTTATGAATTATTTTTGATGACCATTTTGCATTTTTGAAATGAAATTTTGGTTGCCAAAGACCATCTAGTTGACTTGAAAAAATGTGTAACCTGTCAGATGTATGTCACTTCCAAGCTGTATCTCATTTGTGTGGTGTTGGTCAATATCCTAGAAGTACCGCAATGTTTTTTTCCACTGCCATTCCTCAATAGTAATATATGTGTTCACATTGAAGGTCTCTTCTTGTATTAGTACATTTTTGATAATGCAGCACCCACATCCAGTGGTTATTCATCCATATCTTATTCAACGCTTGAAATTTTTCAATCAATAAATTTTGAGCCTCACTTGGGTTCTTTGATATCCTGCATAAGATGATGTACTGCATAGATTCCACAAATGCATTTTTTTTTCTTTACGTCTAGCCGAAGTTTATATACCTAACAACTATGCCAAATTGTTGCAGATGTTCCTGAGTGTTGAGTAAATTTTGTTAATGGTTTATACATATAAAGAAAGACTTTTGAATGTCCTGCATAGTATGGTTCTTACCACGTAACTTATGTTATGATGTGTAGTATTTCTAACCAAATCTTGAAGGAGTAGTGTCACCAATTGTTTGTTAAAGGACTTTTGCCTTGTTAAGCTTGATACTTTTTGTTAAATTAGGAAAGTCCTGTTTGGTTTCATTTATTATAATTATGCTCCATGACCAATTTAACATAATAACCATTTATTTTGAGTTTGACCTGAGTTTTAAGAAAATGTAACAAATGTTAATTGTTAGGACTAGAGATATAAAACACACAAGGTGCAATGAGTTTGTAAGTCACACTCGCCAGTCCTTGGTTTTTGGACAGACATTATAGTTGTAACAGGCTGTGTTTTACATTTCTAGTTCAAAATTTTTTATGACCTGTGTTATTGTATTGTTATGCATACGTACATCACCCTCTCAACTGATTGATGGACTGGGTGTAGGTGATGCTTCAACACTTGATTCTTGAAGTATGCATTCATTATTAATTTTTTTCCCTGCATGTAGTAGCTCAGTGACACCATGTCTTGTCTTAGTTTAATACACTTTCCAGATTGCACCTTTTGAATTTCTTGTGGACGTCCAGGCACTGTGACTACCATGGTGTCACACTTTATTTCAATTGACAGGAAGAGTATTTGTATTTGTGATCTTATTAACATTTGATCTATGATCAACGTTATTTTAAGTCTGACTAAACCTAAGATAATATCCAAATCATAAAAGACAATTCATAATGTATGGGGTAAAGTTAATGTATGGTGCTAACGCTATGTGGGGCTTCCGCAATGCATATAAATACAAGCGTTGTCTATTTTTTTCTATGTCAAAGAGTAGAGGGGCCTGGATGCAGGTGAAGGGATTATGAAGTGTGGTGGATTGATGAGAGATAGCAAACAGCAGGAAAGAGTAACGACATTTTATGACTTTGCACCGAAAGTAATGTTTTCTGTGTTCTCAAAATATGCTTCCAAATACAAACTCTGTCAAAATAAAATTTTAAATTCTTTGATCTGTTTGTCGGTTTCTTTCCTTCAAGAAGCGTGGCCGAGATGTGACAGCGCTCGTGTGTGAATCGGTGAAATAATGCAGCAAACGGCAACTACGTCGGAAATGAGACTAACTCCCGCTGCTATAGTCTGGCCAGCCAAACCTTGTGCGCGTCTGGCGACCGACTGAGGACCGGAGCGCGCTCCGCTCTCCGCCGGGCTGCTCCCGGCCCGGCGCCCGGCGGGGCTTCGGCCGCCGAGCCCAGCCGAGCGGGCATTCGGCTCGAGCCCGGCGGGGTGGGGGAAGGCGCGGGGGGAGTAGGGAGGGAGAGGGGGGGGAGCCCCCCACCCCGCCGGGCTCGAGCCGAATGCCCGCTCGGCTGGGCTCGGCGGCCGAAGCCCCGCCGGGCGCCGGGCCGGGAGCAGCCCGGCGGAGAGCGGAGCGCGCTCCGGTCCTCAGTCGGTCGCCAGACGCGCACAAGGTTTGGCTGGCCAGACTATATCCGGTCCGCTGCGCCTTCCTTCCGGTCCGCCCGGGCCGGGTCGAG
>NW_026267355.1:142996-143449 GCF_000697945.3 Frankliniella occidentalis | reverse complement strand
CCCCTCCCCGCTACGCCCCGCTTCTCTCCGCCACGCCTCTCCTCTGCTCGATGCTTGGTCAGTCGGGCTCCACCGGCACCAGGACGCCGCACTCCACCGCCCCGGCCCGCTAACTGCAGAGTATGAGCGCGCATGTTTTCTGCATGTTATGTTGCATATATTCGACCACTGAAATGTGGCCTCAGAATCAACCTCACTCGGCCCTGAGATGGGTTTACGGGGTGGAATGTGGGGGCCTGAGGACCACATGGCTGCAGAACGTGAGCGCGGGCCTGCACGAGTGTTGCAGCGGGCGCGGGCGGGGCGCGCGGCTCCAGAGCCAAGTCCAGGACGCGTCTTCATTCCCCGTATTCCCCGCTGCCGGAGCTGGAAGCTGAGGAAAGGGTTCACTGCTCAGCTCACAGCTCGGCGCGGGCGCGGGAGCTATGCGGGGGGCGGTGCAGAGAGGGGGGG
>NW_026267355.1:126905-136976 GCF_000697945.3 Frankliniella occidentalis | reverse complement strand
TTTTATTTTATCCACATAACAATAGTGATGAACACTAAACAGCCAAAGTAAGGCTTGAGGTGTGATATTAATTAAAACAGCCAATTTACTGTTGAGAGTAATCTTAAAGATTATGTAAATATGTATCATTAACAATTTTAAAATTATTGCAGAATCGCCATACCAAAACATACCGGAATCAAATGGTCAGCATGACCCAAGTATAACTTCAGTGAAATAATTATAGATTTATAAGATTCCTGCGATTTTTTTCAGGAGGAGTCGGAAGTGCAGTGTAATAGAAATTGCACTTCATTTTGTTACTTTTGGGGGGGAACTATGATACACAATTATTACATTTAGTAAATATAGCTGATCTGATCTGATGAAACATATCTATAGACATATATGTTACGGTCCAATCCCGGTGGTATAAATAACATATCCTTCACATCGGAAAATTGTTGATCTTGAAGGGAAAAAACACGGTATGAAATGCATTTGGTCTTTTCCATCACATTCCAGTTTAAACCATAATCAGGACAGTACATGACAAAGTGTCAGAGACCAGGAAAAACCCAACTCTCTTAGTATGGACATGTTAGTAAGACGACTGCCTCACCAAGATGCCCAGATGTTGCTTATCACAAGATAAAGGCTCCCAACTACAATGCAACAAACTTCAGACACAAAATTATACAGCACAACTAACTGTTCTGCTCTACATAAACTAGATTTGTACAATCTTACATAGCAGTTTTCATTAATCCTACCATGGCCTTGTGATCACAGCGCTTTTCTTCACAGCACATTATGTGCAATCACAGAAAATGCATTAAGGTCCTCCATTCCTTAACTTTATATATTAAATTACTAGGTTTGATTGCTGTCAAAATTCATTCTGTACTAGACACAGAAAGTAAGTTAAGACAATATCCTTTTTCTTAAAATAAAGGGGGGGAAAAGGGGGGGGGGGGCAACAGCTCTATAAGACACACTTTGAGCTTGGATGTCTGATTATTTCAAAACTAATAATTGGCTTAGGAATTATTAAACAAGAGATCTCAAATACTCAGTCTCTATTTCCAGTCATATATATGTACCTCATAAAACTACGAAAAGAGTCTCACACAGTCTCACTCATATAATAATTACTCTGTTCATAATTTCATAAATCATAGCAACGAAAACTCACTGAAGCAATACTTAAAAAACTTAATAATGAATAGCTATAAGCAATACTGTGATATGTAAACACTGTAATCAGCTTTACCTCTTTCAACTTACTCACAAATTTGTCAATATTATTGTAGAGAGCGGTGCGGTGCACCCGTGGGACTCTAAAGTCCTCTTGTACCCACCTTAATCAATAAAAACAATCAATCAATCAATCAAACATAACATAGCTTTTACTGACTTATATAAAATAGGTAGCATTACTTACTTATACAGTTCAGCAAAAGAAAAAACAAAGATAACAAAATAAGTATTGCCAACAAAGACAATCTATTTGGTGGGAAATAACATACAATTATGCAAACATTGAATTACCACACAAAGTGATTGCAAACATAATAGTGCCCACAGTTTTAAAAACATAATCCAGACCTCAGTATAATTACTGATGTTGACTGTGTGCAGATAACTGCATGATAAATTCTATGTATCACAAAGTATTAAAAAAACACTTGAAAGGGAAAAAATTGGGGGAGAAATGTTATAGAACTTTCACTTAAATTGAAATTAAATTAAAAATGATGAGAAAGTATAACATCACAAAAGTGACTACAACTAAGAGGTAAAAAGCATCATTATTTTATAGAAAGTTCCTCCCTCTTCAACCATAAAAACCTAAGATTCTACTATTCCCAAGTCAGATGGTTCTGCAGGAATTGTTATACCACCTGTGTCTATACCAACATCATCATCAGTGCCTTTCAAAAAGAAGGAATGAGAGGATTCATCATCCTCTACCACAATGGAGGGATCCTCCTGAGATGGAATTTGAATTGTGATTGATTGTGTTGTCCCTGTAACACAGTAAACAAAGACACTCAATAAAATGCAAGTCCGTAAACATACAGTAAAACCTGGATAGAATAGTGAGAACCTGGATAGTAAGAATACCTCCTCATCAACTTTACTGAGGACCAAAGTTCAATTTGTAACATCAAAGAACCTCAATATAAAGAATACCTGAATATAACAGGCAGTACTATGACCTAGTTCCCTAGCAATTCCTACTATCCAAGACACACAGAAGTTGAAGTTACCGTCTGCAGATGTTCGAGAATCAGTAATATTAGCTGGGGGCAGCTTTTGGCCAGGTTCTGGCAGAAATGTTCCCAAGTATCTGTAAATAAGATGTGCTGCCGCAACATTTCCAGGGAAATATTCGACCTCTTCTCCTGAAATGCAGAAAAAAATATCCAGATAGCTTATGGGCTATAAAGTCAATATTTATGAAACCAAAACTAAAATAATTTTTCTACCCACCATTACTGGTGGAGGCATCTTCTCTCGGTACAACCAGCCCTTTCTGGTGGTCTGCAACATGCTGAACGTAGGTATCCTGATTAATGGTTTGAAATGTGCAGGAAGAGCAGGAAAACAGCCCAGACTCCCCAGGATGACGGTTCCTCAGGTGAGCTTTGTAACAGTTACTTTGAATTGATGAGTAAGAGCAATATGGACACTTGTACGGGCGTTCACCAGTGTGACGCATCATGTGTCTAGGAGCAGACAAAAACAAAAGGAACAATTTTAAATTAATTAAAAGAAGATCAATACTAGCAAAACTAAAGATAATAGTTGACAAAAAATTTTGATCGATATTATTTAAAATACCTTCGAAGTGTGTTATGGTCACCAGTGCGATAGTCGCAATGTGTACAGGCATGTGGTTTCTCTCCAGTATGCTGACGCAAATGAAGAGCAAGCATAGCTTTACAAGCAGAAGAATGTCCACAAACACTACAAACGTATGGCTTTATTTTACTGTGGACAGCCTGAATATGCCTTTTCAACCCTTTCGCATTAGAATATGTTTTCCCACAGTGGTTACACTGCTGTTCCATATACCTAGGGGTAAATTAGAAAAAAAAATAATTAGAACAATTTCAGAAAAATTTACAGGAAGCATCAGATACCAGAAAGAAACATTTTATATGTTCTTACCATCTAGTGCTTGTTTCCGCTGAACTTTTGTCCACATGAACACTTGTACAATGATTTCGGAGTTGAGCCGATTGTTTGAAGCTTTTGGGGCATAATTTGCAACGATATGGCCTCAAATCTCCATGAGTACGCATATGGATTTCCAGCTTTAGAGGAGTTGCAGCTTTGTATGCTTGGCATGTGGGGCATGTTAATAGGTCAACATCAACCTTATGAACCCTCCATAAATGGGCTGAGCACAAGCGCCACCTGAAACCACAGATGATTTGAAATAGTCAGGCCTCAGAAGTTAACACAGAGAAGTCAACAAAAAAGGAATTACAGAAGCACTTTGTTTACCTTACAAATATCTCATCACAGTGGACACAATGGAACTCTTTAACACTTCTGTCCTTGGAATGACATGATATATGTATTTGGAGAGCTTTGTCATTTGAAAATTTAGATACACAAGAAGGAAAAGTGCATCTGGAAATATATGACTAACATGTACATTTTACAGAAGAAGTGAAGTCAACAGAAATACAAAATACACCCTACTCAACATAATACTGTAAAAATAGAACAAAAGTAACAACATAAGTTCTAGGTACTCACTTAATTTTTCTTGCACGCTGTTTTACTTTCTGAACCTCTTCTTTAGGAGAATTACCCAATTTTTTCCCAGCAGTAGAGCTAGTACTCCCTGCCTCTTTGATGGCATCCTTCTTAATTGAGGTTTCCTGATTTCTAATAAGAACTGGCCTATCCATCAGTTCAATGGATTGCCATTGGACTCCTCTCTCTGTAAGAGTCACAACAGGTTCCATAGCACTCGCTGAAGGAACACCTGTACCTTCATCTGATAAAATGTGAATTGGTGCTTTAGGTGGAGCCTTTCCTCGTCCAGAGACAAACTTATGTTCCTAAGTGGATATAAGAGATATGCAAATAAAAGTTCTCCAAAATGACAGTTGGTGCAACAGTTCAAAGAAGCCTTACTTGTATCATGTGTTGTTTGCATATCTCTATGCTTTCAAATGCACCCTGACACTCTACACACACATACAAAAGTTGCTCAGGCTCACTTTCAGGTAAGTTAGTATCTTCCAAAAAGTCATCTTGGGAATCTGCTACTACACTCTGAGCAAGACGTTCAAATTCTTCACTCACTGGGATTGTGCCTAATTAACAAGTGTCAGTAGATGACAAAGCCATACCGAAAAAGCACAAAATGATTGAGAGAAAGAGGCATGTATACCTGGTGTTGACAAGTAGGTGGAATGGGATGTAACTTTAAGGTGCTCTTTTGCATAGTGTTGTACTATGGAGGTCTTTTCTGCAGCTGTATAAAGGCATGCTCTGCACTTAAATACAGTTACTTGCTCAACACAATCATCATCTACTTGTAAAACACTGAAGCTGTTATTTTTGGAGGTGTCAAGAAGTTCATCAACTTGTTCAATATCAACTTCACATTTCTCAAGTTCATTCTCTTCATCATCATTCTCCTCTACACTTTGTGTCAAGTACTCCGCTTCAGGTGTTCCAAGAATTAAGTTTGTGCACTAAAAAAAAATAAAAAAAGATGATAAAGTCAAGAAGTAATTACCAATAAATATTATGAAAAAATTTCTAAGAAAATGTGTTACGGTTTGCTTAGCACACCTGATCAGAAAATAAGTCTGGTACAATAAACTGGGCATCTTCTTGCTGATCAATGATATCAGAGGGTTCTGCATCATCTCCTTCGACAGTTAGTGATTGTTGAAATTCATCTGTGAGTAATTCCTCTTTCAGGCCACACATAAATACAGTTCCTAAAGAAATTAAGACATGTATCAAAATATATAAAATAAGAAACAGAAGGATCACATATGAGTAACAACTATAAATTATGTCAATCTTTACCTGTCTTGTCAACATACGCAACTCTCCCATCTGCAAGAGGCAGCAAAGTAACACCCTCTAAATCTTTGATGTCAATCTCCATTTCAAATATATCAGCTCCCAATGTAGCGGATATGAAAGGAAAGTTACAACACTGAAATAAAAAACAAGGAAGTTAAATCTCATTTGATACACCCAAGTTAAGAGAAAATAATGATACAAAAAAACATTTCGCTTATCAATTAAAGTACACTCACTAAGTGTAAATAATAAAAGTGAAAAACGCAAGACTGAATTCTTTTCCAAAATAAGTGAGTAAACCATATTTTCTTTTTCGCCCTGAGACTAACCTAATCGTAACCTTCAAATTTGAATTGCAAAGCAACGCGTTTTTAATGACTGACTATTAAACGAAATAATGGGTTGTCGCAATCCAAAAGCTTCGTTTTCCGTGAGTAAACTACAATCATCTCGATAAACGACAATAGACTAATTGTTTTTGATACTGCCAAAATGGCATTGTTTCATTAGTTTCAATTCAAACTCGCAAGATTCAGAAGTACAAATAACCACAACATAACCACACGGCACACGGAACCACGAAACGAAACGGAACGGAACGAACGAAGTCGGAGTTCGGGTCGGAGTCGGTCGGACTCGGGACAGCTCGGGTCCCACCAAACACCAAAGAAGGACGATACTGGATCCAGCTAAGTCCCTAGCTGTTCGCCGTTTGTTGACGGCTAGAATATTTGACAACGTTTTAAAATTAAAGAAGGATGTGACAACCGGCAGTTTTACCTTCGTTTACCTCCATGAAAGAACTGGAACCCATACAATATACGAGCTCGCGTCCACCGTAATTTCTTTATTGGGTAAGCCACTCATCATGCAGCAACTAACCTAATCTTGACACACAGGTCTGTCTGCTGGTCTGTCGCCATAGCGCGACGACTTCTCTCAACTCCACAAATATTTAGTTTTACTTTTTGAAGGGAGATGTCTAAAATCATCATCAAAATTCACAACTTTTGTAGGATAAGATTTCGAATCATATAATGGCTCTGTTCTGTTCGGGTTTATACCCACCACTAAGTTTAGAGTCAACCCGAAGATGCACCGAGTGTAGGGCTGGAACAGGACATTCTAGATCTTATGTGTAAAAACCAATAATGGATGCATGGATGTATGAAGTAACAGAATTACTAGTCTCATCACTCTATTTTTAATCACAGACACACAAATATACAATTTTGGCTGAGCAACTCAGTCATAGTTTAAGTTGTTTTTCCTCTCTAAATCACGTATTTCTAAAATGTCAGTTTTCAGTCTTAATTTCATTATTTCACGCCAAATATCTTCACGGTGTTGGGCATTTATGATACCAAGCCTTAGTAATGTATTCTCATGCATTCGAACAAGTGCTCGCCCAGTAATATCATGCTGTAACAGAGATAATTCAGCCATTTTCATTAACACAGCCTGAACAGATAAATGATAAAAAAATTAAAATAAACAAAATAAATAATATTAAAGACATAGCACCTGTATGAAAAGATCCAAATATAATGTGTAATAGTCACTGCAATGACGCCGTAACCATTTTTGAACATCATTCACACTCCACAAATAAACGGGCCTGGGTCTTTCAGTTTTGATCTGCAACATATGATGAATCATTAAAGACTGTATTACGTACATATTGTATTTCAATGCCCATTATTCAGTCTTCTTCATAAGTTCACAATGGAAAGATGGAAGTACCTTTGACTTCCCACTTGAATAAATAGCTTCCTCAACCATTTCCACAATGTTCCAAGAAAACTTTCATCTAAAAATGTATTTAAAATAAACGTCTAGCTTCATTCCATACGAGTTAACCCACAACCTTCTGCTTACTAACGGTAACGGTGTAAACTTTATAAAATGTCCTGCGAAAGTTAACCTCAACACGTCAGTGAAGTGACGCGTTAAATGTTTTTGTTTTTGTGTATATAGAAGGCTGTGAAAGCACAAGCAGAAAGCATTAGTCAAAATGGCGACTTTGGTTGATACCTATGAGCAACAATATGCAGTTTTAACTGCAGATATAACAGGAAAAATTGGTCAGCTGTCGTCAGCCTCTTCGGGTAAGTTAAAAAAAAATTGTCTCCAAAAATCGTCCTAAAAAAAAATGGGAACCTGTTTTGGGATACTGTATAAATATTACTTTTTGTGGTAGTACTTACCTCCCCACCAACCACTTATTTTTATTTGATACTTGTCAATGAGAACTTATTGCTTTATTTGATCTAAAACCGTTTTCCAATCAGAACATGTCTTAAAAGTTATCACCTCTGTTTGGAAACTGGTGCCTTTGCCTTAACCATGCTGCCATATGTTATTTTTCATCTGAGTTAAAAGTAAATTTCAGGCATTGTACTGGAAACATATGAGTTTGTTTAGTCTCTTTACATTTCCTTGACATCAAGTACTCATTTCCTGTGGATTTTGTTTATTTTTTTGTTGTAGCAGACCGAAAACCCATGATTGCAGAATTGGATCGGCAGCTAGAAGAAGCACATGAACTTGTAAGGGACTTTAAAGTCCAAGCAAACAATGTTTACTACACCATCCGAACCCTTTTTAGTTTAATCTTATTTTCTTCAGCTTGAACAGATGGAGCTTGAAGTCCGAGAGGTAGAAGTGTCACAGAGGCCTCGTTTAAGAACAAGAGTGGACAGTTATCAAGCAGAACTCAGAAGACTTAAGCAAGATTTTCAGAGTGCATGTTCAACATCATACATTGAGGGTAATAAAATGTCCAAGAACAGAAAAGCCACAAGTATCATATATTTGATTATCTTGTTTTGTCTATCCTATATCTATCAGGCTTTGGTGATGGAACAGAGGAACTCTTTATTAATGATGACTTAAGTATGAAGGAAGAGCAAAGACAAAGACTGCTTAATAATTCTGAACGTCTAGAACGCACTGGTAATCAGTTATTAGCCGGTTACCGTACAGTCATAGAGACTGAAGAGGTGGGTAACCAAGTACTGCAAGATCTAGCAATTCAACGAGAAACAATTCAAAGAGCCAGATCACGGGTAAGTGACATATTTAGGAGTATTTTTACTATTATTTTATGTCTTCTATTAATTTTACATTTGTCAATCTAGCTTCGAGAAACTGACGCAGATCTAGGTCGCAGTTCTCGTCTTATGAGTGGAATGATGTTCCGCTCCTTGCAACAACGGTTTGTTTTGATTGGGGTCTCTGTTGTTATTGGTGTAGTTATTATATGGTTTATTTATTATGCTTTTGCCAGAACTTCATAAACGATAATTCATATTTCAAATAGGCTATTAATTTTAAACTTTGCAAATCGCATTCCCAATTTTTTAGTGTGTTTAATAGCATCAATGAATAATTATTATAACTATTGTATCAGCGAAACTGAACAGTTGCTGGTAATTTAATTACCTAGTATGTCAGCAATGCCTAAATCAGCACACACTTTAAAAAAGAAAAGAACTATAACCACGCATAATCTATATGCTGCTGAGCTGCTGTGCTTCTGTAAACTCTGTTAAAAGACTTCTCGGTATTTAAACAGTGTATCGTTTGTTTTTGTTTTTGTTTTTTGGGGGGAGGGGGGGTTTCTAGCCCGCCCTTCTGCTTTGAAAAAGCAATCAAGCGGGCTTATTGGAAAGTTTGCAAACAAAAATAAAATGTAAAGGCCGTTCTATTTTCCACATTTGCTTAAGACTTTAGTTTCAACCACATTTTTTATTCAACCAGATGTTTGCTGCTCCCACCCTAACTATCTATGTACCTGCTATCACTTTCCTCTGTCAGAAAATTTGTGTGGTATTGCACATTCACTTTTCTTGACAAGAAAAGGCATTTCACGTCAAAACTAGCATTTAAGGTTTTGTTCAGACCTCTATCAGTACCTTTAGTTTGTTGTGTTTTACAAAGCGATACACCTAATATTTAATTTACATATTTATTTTAAACCAAGACTTTTATTGATTTTTTTTCATGATATGTTGTTCTAGATTGTTTGCGAAATGATACATGTCTCTGTATGTGATAAATAAAAATTGAAGGTTACAGTTATTATTATTATTAAGTCTTCTACCTTGTAAATTATAAGTGACGCTTTATGGGATAAAAACGTCAACAATCCTTGTTAGCAATGGAAAGAACTCCCTTTAAAAAAAATTAAAAATACATATCTAAAATTGAAACAACAATTAGCTTGGAGGTTGTTCTGGGAACTTTAAAGGCCTAAAGCAGTCTTTGAATTCTTGATGCATCTTTTATGTGGTATCTTTGAGCATCATGGCGCTCTAGTTTTATAATTGTTCATTATTTTTTATTTTTCGTGTAGGCGGCGCATGGAGTAGACTGAGGAGACTGAGTAAACTACTCCGACAGTCAAGAGAGCAAGGTGTTACCCAGATGCGGGTATACCCGCGCTACGTAGCGCGGCTACAATGCAACAGGTGGTGTTGAACCATATCACACCGCCGCGCTGTCTGGTATAAACGACCCTTGCGGGTTCGTTATACAATACATTAGTGTTAGAAACGCATCACAAATTTTCTAGGTTCTAATGTCTTATTTGTACCTATTTCTAAATAATTTACAGATACTTGAACGACAACATTGACTATTAATACTTGTTTTGACTATACTTATCAAATATCATGCATTTGGGTTGATTGCTTGTTGTGTGTTTAACCCGGTAGCGATAATGCACTTAAATATGCTTAAATGTACATTAGCTGCGGCAAAGCGCGTAATAATGCGCTTTACCAAATGCGATGTGGCGCTACCGGGGTAGTCGACCTCCATTGTGCTGCTCTCGGGACAAAGAGCAAATACGTCACCATTCAAATGAAGTTAGAAATGGCAGAGGATAACGTGAAATGATCACCTTTTAAAAATGTAAAAATGATCAATCCATTCCTTTTAGCATTTCCTTGAGGTTGCGACGTGCGACCTTGCCGCTCACGGTCCTAGGAAGATGGTCCAGGAAGATGACTCCACCTCGCA
>NW_026267355.1:113282-115915 GCF_000697945.3 Frankliniella occidentalis | reverse complement strand
GGGGGGGGGGTACCCCCCTCCTACACCGCGCTTGTTCCAACGGGACCAATGGGACACCCTCTGTATAGCGCCCCTGCCTGACCGTCAGTAGCTTTTGTGGCGTGTCCACGTGCAGCCCCGCGTCATCAGACCATCACCAGAGCAGCGTCGCTTTTTCCAAGAGTCGCGTCATTCTAGTGGTACGACTCGCCCGCAGGCCTGCGCGCCACACGCGTGTTTGTGTGTGACACAAGCGCTTGTGGCTTTGTTACATTTCTCTTATCAAAAGTGACAAAACAAGTGTGGCAAAGATTACATTCTGTGCAATAAACAGAGGTGTGACGATCGACAATGCAGAACTAAATGTCTTGAACGAATCGTGTAGAAAACAAAAAGTCAGAGTTGTAAGGGCCAGAACAATTTCCTCTGCAGAAAGGCTTCCCACTGTTTGCATTTATGATCAATAATGACACTTGGGAGTTGGTTTTCGAATACTTCTAAACACTTGCGGCGTGGGAACAGCTGCGTTTATTCGGCGATTCACTACTGCAACAGTTTCATCAAAATTACAAAAATGGGTGCCAGTGTAAAGATTAGTCATTTGTATAGCCTGCTTCGACGTCACTTTGACAAGTATGTCATTAAATGTCAAAATGACATAGAATCACACCCAGAAAGACATACCTTTGACTTCATCTTAAAAAGGGCTTCCGTGGGAATTCCCCGGGATTCCCTCAAATTTACTAATTAAGCTTTACAAGAAAGTCGATTTTACTTTGGAACAGCGGAGCGGAGGCACTTTTTGACGTGGAATCAAATGTATGTTTTTCTAGGAAGAGGCCACCAAAATGACCCAATCTTGCCACTGACCTGGCATCGCTAATGCACTCAAATGGGCATTAGCTACAGCAATGCGCGTAAAATGCTCTTAAAGATGGCACGTTGGTGTCCCAGTAGCGCCATTAAATGTTCTTCAATACGCGTACAAATGCACATAAAATGTGACACGTTGGTGACGCATTCAAAGCAGTGAATGCGCATTTATAGAGCGCACTACTCGCATTTAATGCGTCACCAATGTCACCCTTTATCTGTGTGCATTTCTACGCGCATTGACACTGGAAAAACAGAGGTAGGACTCGAAGGGTTTTAATGCCTTTACAAAGGCATTAACAATTAGCACCCATGCAAAGGCATTAAAACTGCCCAAAGGTGTTAAAATGTAATGTCTTATTGGACACTTTTGAGCCTTTGCAAGGGCATTAAAATTTAACAACCCTCGAAAGGCATTATAAGTCCTACCTTTGTTTTTTTCGGTGGAAGGCCATTTTGCATTGAAGCGCTTCTGATGTTGACAAAACTGCCCTGAAAATCTAACGAAAGAACTTTTTAGTTTTGCAGTTGAAACAGTCATTCTTAGAGAACACGGTTTGGTCACAATGACGTCAAATAATGTCAGTGTCAATATTTGGTCATTTTGCTTTGATGCAGCTTTGATGTCATTATGACCATTCTAAGACGTCACTTGATGCAAAATTGACAACAAATCTTGACACTGACATCACTTGCACGCAGAAAAAAAGTTCGCCCGGGTGCTTAAAAAATAGCACCGGTGCTAATTTTCACTTACTGAATAGACTCAGCTAAAAATTTAGCCCCGGTTCTAATCACGTTACGAAAGCATGATTTGCACCAGTGCTAATCAGGTTTAATTGAGGTGCTGAAAATAATTGACTGAATTGCAAATTTTGTCGGAAGTAAATTTTCTGGCCGAAAAGAGGGAAAGGGGTGAGATTGAGAGTAAGGGCGCGAGGCATTGGAGGGTCAAAGGTCCCTCAGGCCGCAAGAGGCCGACGACTTGTCAAAAATTGATCACCTGCGCGCGAGCGCCGTGATATCAGTGGATGCGGAGGCCCCGGCATATGGCTGATAGAGCGTGGCGGTTCAGCAGCGAGAGCTAAGAGTACACCCAAATGTAAAATAGTTCGATTGGTATCTAAAAGCTGGTTTCACCACAGCTACCCCTATTTAACTGTTGGGTTTTAGTGGCACAGGTAACAAAATTAGCAAATAAGCAAAGCAGAACGCTTCTCCAAAATCTTTCTCGAGAAAAACATTTAGTTAACTTGATTGATGAACTCAGCAAACACGATTAGCACCCGCGCTAATTTTTCTAGTCGGACAGCAACCGACGTACTATTAAAAAAATTAGCACTGAACTGAATATTTTTTTTCTGCGTGTGATGTCATTTTGACAAAACCGTGTTCTTGGGTAAGACTTTTTCTGGAATAACCTCTATGCCCCAAGGAAAACGTGGTTCTCTAGAATAAGACCTCATTGTGAACTCTTTATGACTTACGAGGTCACAATTTTTGCACTTGTGACCTCACGGGTGACCTCACAAGTTCAAGAAATCGTGACCTTCAGTGGTCACAATGAGGCCTTCGTGAAAAAAACGTTTTTCTTGGGGCCGGCCTGTTTTGCTTACGCCTAGATATCTCGCCCAGTTGCGGTCTGCTCACAGCCGTGGTCTTCCCTCGCAATCCTGGCGGAGCGCACAGTGCAAGCTGTCCTCCCATACTGACCACGCCAGTCCAGCGCAGGCGACAGTGTTGCGTGCCCGGTGCGCTGCCCCCCCCCCCTTTTTCCCCTC
>NW_026267355.1:106272-113232 GCF_000697945.3 Frankliniella occidentalis | reverse complement strand
CCCCCCCTTGTCGAGAGGTCGCGGGGGGCTCGCGTTGGAGCAATAATTTGTACGACATTTTAAAGAGCAGCTGCTCTTATCAGCGGCGCTAGCGCGCGCTAGTGGCCGCGGTGAGGATGCGGAGCAGCGCACGTAGCGCACGTGGCTGAGGAGCGTCTCCACGAAAAGAAAAATAAGCCGTGTGTAAACGTGTTGCGTAGCTTGATAACCAAGCCACATATGTACTTGATGGAGGCTGGGTCACTCTTGCTTTTTACGTGGATAATAGGATCTGCTTCACAACAAGGATTATCTCACGCAGACGTCGCAGTGTAGGCCTACCGAAATTAACTTGCTAGATAAGATGTGACCGCTTTTAGCTCATTCCAATGATAATGTCCTGTTTTCCATGTGGTGGGCTGTGCTCGGAAAACTGTGGGTTAGTTACCGTTTCAACTACATTCCTATGAGAGTGGGTTTAATTTACCGTTTCAATTTCTGTGGCCTCCAAGTAACCAGTATTGTTGCCGGATAATTTATGACAAGTTACTTTTACTAAATATTCGCTTCAGGTTAGTTAAAAGGGAACCAACGACGACGACTTGCCTCTCTCCTCCCTCCCGGTCCTTGCACTGGAGTGCATAAACCGCAATGGGCTCATGCTGGGTAAATGAGTAGGGAACACCAAGAGCTAATTTAGAATTACTAAGATTCAAGCACATACAAATCAGAACACTAAGAACGCCATTATTAAAATCTACGTTACCAAACACACTCTCTCGCACCGTACTGACCTTAACTCTAAACTTCCTCAATCGACTATCCAAACTTGACTCTCTCAACCGTCTGTCTTGGCATCCCTCTCTTGAGCCGGGCTGGATCGCTCGGCTGGCCCGCTCTCTCACGGGTGCCAGCATCACCCCGTCACTAATCCCGCGCTGCACCGCCCCTTTCCCTCCGCCCGGTGCCGGGGACATCCCCGCGCGGCGCCCGCCGGTGGGGTTGATACCCCTGCAGTTCGGTCACAGTGCAGATCACGCGCCTGAAGCCGCGCTGACCGACCCTTTCACCGGTGCGTAGGAAAAGCACCCGGCCAGGGCACGGCTGGCCGAATTGCCAAGACAAGTAGTGTAAGGACGGTCCGTTGCGCGATAACAACTACACCCCCCATAAGTAGTGTTTGCGAGTACCTTCTCGCCAACACTCACTCCTACTCCTCGTCGGGCTCGGGTGGGCATCTCCTCGTAGAGCGACGAGTCTGAGTCTGGCCCGAGGAGAGGTGTGCGGTGGCGTATCACCTGAGGCTAGATTTTGTCATTTTCCGCGCATCACAGTGGCTTCGGTTACCTCCGATGACGCTGGAGCCCTGGCCCAGCCCAGCTGGATGCCAGCAGGAGGGAGTACGTGTGAGTAAGGGATTGCCCATAAAGTAAGTCCGCTTTTCAGATTCACTCGGAAAGTTGCGGAGCAGGTCAGCGCCTGCGAAACTGAGAGTAGGCCAACCCGCAGTACACGCATGCACTGCAGGCGAGAAGTTTGTCTACCTCGCAGGTGCTGTGAGAGCTTACACTGGCTGAACTTGGCAGTTTCGTAACCGCGAATGACGGATGCACTTTCTGGACGATCCCACTCAACCCAAAACTCCAAAGTGAACTTTGCACGTTAGAAAAGTGTAGCTGCCACGCTAAGTAATTGTGATAACTCTTTTCACTGTGCCGCTAACTTGATTTGGGTGCACACTAATTAACTAATCGTGAATTAGACAACCGCCTTAGCTAGACAGCAAAACAATATACCAGCTATCTGAGATCAGCCAACTTAACGAAGTAATTCTTCTGAGTGAGAGTGTGGTAGCGGTGCCGTTGTTGTAGCCTACTTGGACTAGTTGGCTGCCGCGCCCCCGCCCGGGCGCCTCTCGGCCTTGACATCCTTGCGCGGTGCCTAAGCTGCGCTGCGTGCCACAGATGATCACAATTGGTTGATTCATTGGTTTTTTGCTGCGGCACACGGCACAGGTCGTGTTGGTGTGGCCACAGGCCAGGCCCGGCCGCGGCGTGATGGAGCAGATTTTATCCCGTCCTTCCGGTTCCAGACTCCAAGGACTCCCTCACTGACCCGGGATGGCGGGGCAGCGTTCTTAATAAAAAAATATCAGTATAAAATAACACGCTGTGTCACGCCAAACGCTGAAATTTACGTGCAGAGGGTACAGTACAGGGTGGTCTATAGGGAACAGTACAGGGTGGTCTATAGGGAACAGTACAGGGTGGTCTATAGGGAACAGTACAGGGTGGTCCACAGACCCCTTTCTACTTTTCGCTTATACTGTACCGGATGCAGGCGTGCGGCCGGGTTGCATGCTCGCACGGGGCCATAAGGCGCTGCGGCGAGCTACGGTAGGCAAGCCCGCCCGCACGCCTGCATGCGGTATAGTATATGCAACATAAGAAGGGGTCTGTAGACGACCCTGTATAACCAGAAAAAAGGCTGGTTTAGAAACTGATATGAAATGGGACAATAACGGTTTTATCAGTCGACTATGACTACACACACATCCATCTGTTGCTCAGGAGCGGTCGGCCTATTGCAAGGCCTTCTTTGCTCTAACTCAGCGAGTCGAAGAGTCATGGACACAGCTCAACAATCATGCTGTGAAATTGCAGCATTTTCCCCTCGTCTAATCACTCGTCTTTGGGAGGAGAGTTCAGAATGAAGGATTGGGGGGGGGGGCGTCCTCGCTTGCCGGGAACCAGTGGCGGAGGCAGCCTGTCGGTGGCTGATGCGGACGAGACTTTCTGTGTTGTGCACCGGAGTGCGTGAATGTCGCTCATACAGACATTTTTACACGAAGGCACAAGTATGTACATTTCAAAAATGAAATTCACACTTTTACTCCTGGAGTGTATGAATGGGCATTTACACACCTACAAGTGTGCGACATTCTAACACTTGCGTTTCCAGTGTGTGAGTGTGTGAGAGTGTGTGTTACTTTAAAATGACGACGTTTTCGTGAAGACGAATGAAAAGGATATTTATCTTGAAATCAAGATTTAATTTCCAAAAGTAAGTGCGATTAACTCCAAAGTGCAAAAAGGGGGGAAAACATTGTTAGAAAGAAAAAATTCTTGCCATTACATAACTTTTTTTACAATGTTGTACGTTTATTGTTGAAAACATTACTTCTACATGCACACACTTTACAACTTGTCCTGGGCTGTGTAGCTCAGCTCCACCCACGTTCTTCCGAGGGGTGGACGACTGGGCGGCTCCTGTGTACAGCCCAAAATGTACTCCAGGTGTTCTCCGATTGTACTCCGACTGTACTCCGTGTACTCCGGCTGTTTTTGTCGCAAGTTCTCCGCGTACTCCGACTGTACTCCACGGAAAAAAAAGATTCGCTGAGCCAGCTAATATATTGACTGGTATCTGGACAGACAAGCACATAAACTTCTGTAACCACTATATTGTCTACTCTAATCAATCATTGGCTGTGCCAGTCAAAAATTAGCTGTAAGAGCTCATCCCTTACCTAAATCAGTCGAGGTCTACCTTACTGATGCAGGCAAATCATTACTTCACACAACTTATCTTTGACTGGCACAGCCAATGATTGATTAGAGTAGACAATATAGTGGTTACAGAAGTTTATGTGCTTGTCTGTCCAGATACCAGTCAATATATTAGCTGGCTCAGCGAATCTTTTTTTTCCGTGTCCGGGTGTACTCCGGGTGTACTCCAGGTGTACTCCAGGTGTACTCTGCGCGCTCCGACCGGCAATACTCAGTGCACTGTAAAATGTTTTCGTGATTTTACGAAGAAATAAGTTACGAAATGCTTCGAAAAAATTAATTTACGAAAATATTTCGTAAGTGACAATTTACGAAAACATTTCGTAAAGTAACGAATACATTTCGTAACGAATGCAATTTTTGGGGTCGTAAGACATAAATTTTGACTCAAAATATTTACAATTTTCATACCCTTTAGTTAGAGCCTGGGATTTTACAAAGCAAATTCGTAAAATAACGATGTATCGTAATTTGTTAGAAACGAAGTTTTCGTAATAGAAAATTAACCGAGAAAATGTCGTAAAATCACGATAATTTTCTTTAAAGTGTGTTCTCCGACTGTACTCCGTGTACTCCGTACTCCTGTGCACACGAAAAATTCAAGTCGCCCACCCCTCGCGTTCTTCACCCTGTTAATTCCCTAAAAAGTCGCTGTAGACAACAACGCATCTCTAAATCCTTCGCAATTTGCAAAAGCGTTTGCAAAGGATTGAACAGGGGCTATATACAGGGTTGGTGATCCGCGCCGTGGTTTTTTCTGCTTATACTGTACCGGATTCATGCGTGCGGACGGGTTGCATAGTCGCACGGGGCCATAAGGAGCCACGGCGAGCGACGATAGGCAAGCCCGCCCGCACTCGTGAATCCGGTACAGTATAAGCAGAAAAAAACCACGGCGCGGATCACCGACCCTGTAGACTTAAACGAATTATATCGGAGAGCAGACAGTAGCAGCAGACACAAAATCCCCATGATTTCACTAATATTCGACAAATTTACGACATTAAGGCTTATTTCTGTACCTCAAATATTCAGATTCTGAACGTGAAAAATATTAATATACAAAACGTGTAAACTCGGGAGGTGCTGGGTTGGGGTATCCTGTCCGAACAGCACGACAGCAAACCCCGATCTACGAGATTGAATCACAGAAGTAAGATTATATGCCGGAAATTAGTCGATTATTGGTAAAATCATCGGAATTGTCGAGCATGAAGCAAGTCAAGTCCTTGTAAAACATAGCTCCGAGCTCCGGCACTTCAAAAACTAATACTATGATAATACTGAGATTACGAGAAATACGCCACATTGTCAGGGAATGATTACACAAGTGCAGGACCATCCACCTTGCAGTCCCCTATCACAGTGGCACTGCTCTTGGACAAAAGAGGGCAAATACACACGCCAACAAGCGCCCGGCGTTGAAATGTCACAGAACAACGTGGGCATTTGACATGGTCTTGAGAGTAGAAGTAGTCAATCATCGGGTCGATCCATTCCTTTTAGCATTTCCTTGAGGTTGCGACGTGCGACCTTGCCGCTCACGGTCCTGGGTAGATGGTCCAGGAAGATGACTCCACCTCGCAGACGCTTGTAGTCGGACAGCTTGTCAGCCACCAGGTCCTGCAGTTCGCCCTCGGTCAGGGCCTCCCCCGCCTCGTTGTCAACCCTCGACACGAACGCAGTCGGTATGTCCCCGATGTCGGCCGTGCTCTGGCGACCCAGGACGCACGCCTCACTGACGCCGGGGTGCTGGAGCAGGACCATCTCCACTTCGGCTGGCGCGATCTGCAGGCCGAGGAGAACGCTAGCTCGGTGCCGTCGTAGCGAAACTAAAGCCTTATTCTCGTTTACATACCTGGTTGTTTTTGTACTTAATCATCTCCTTAATACGGTCAACGAAGAAAAAGTAGCCATCGTCATCCTCGTAGACAAGATCACCCGTCTTGTAGAAGCCGTACTCGTCAAACGCCTTCTCCGTTTCCTCGGGGTTGTTGAAGTATCCGAGCATGAGGTAGTCCGAGCGGACACGCACCTCGCCCGCTGTGTTCTTCACATCGTCCGGGATGTCCTCACCCGTTTCAACGTTCACCAGCTTACATAAAACAGTGGCTGATTAATTCAAGGTGTTCCTCTAATCACCCATGCGTCGCCCATTACTCATAATTTAAGAATTCTCTGCATTTACCAACCCAGCACGGGTTTGCTATTGGACTTGTACGCACATGAGTCAGCGCAAGGTTCCCAACATCACTGCGACTTAAGTCGTCCAGCTGCTGAACATCCCAGATTTACAATGTACCGTGTGTAACTGTGAATACGCAGCAGTGTTGCGGAATTGCATACTCAAAATGGCAGCACGGGCCATGGCCCCTTACGGGTGTAAAGAGTAGGCAAACCCGCAACGCTGCTGCGCATTCACAGTTACACCCGGTACCCGGGCGTATCTGAGCGGGCGCTGCAGTGCTGCGGGATTACATACCGTCTTGGGCCACAGGGGCCTCGGTATCTAAAGCGGGGAGGGACGGAGAATGCAAAACAGCAAAGCTGCAGCGTCCATCGTTAGTCAAACACACACATTCGATGTAACGTGAATTCGCTAGAACGTGACATGCCATTGCACCACTATGCTATTAGGGGCTAAGCGCATGATATGTGGTATGCGTACCTTAGTCACGTTATTACGAATAAATGGGGGGGGGGGGGGTCGCCACTATCAAGGACAAACCAGCTCGAACTCCCAATTAATTGATTGTGTTCTAACTAGCACTTCTAAAGAAAGGAATGGACTTACCCTGAGCTCCACACCGGGCTCCAGGGTGCCCATTGCACCAGGCGGGGATGGTACTGAGGCCAGCGGCCCGAAGACAAAGCCAGCCTCTGTGGCCCCATACACTTGGATGACACTACACTTGATGTCTTGTTCCAAGGAGGCCTGAACCTCAGCACCAGTAGGAGACCCACCGATTAGGACCCTCTCAAGCGAGCTGAGGTCGTAGCGACCCGTGTACTTATTCTTGTAATGGGCGATGAAGGCGAAGAGCACCGCAGGTGCTCCCATCCATGTGTTGATCTAGAGATTCAGAATCGTAAAGTACAATTTTCTGGTGAGATTGAAAGACTTTGTTGTGGCTAACCTTGTACTTGTCGATCGTGGACATTATGGTGATGTCGTCCGAGACGGTGGTGAATACCCTGGTGACGCCAAACCTTATTCCCCATAGGAGCTGCCACACACCCGAGATCCAACACAGCGGCGACGAAATTAAGAGTAAGTAGTCGTTCTTGGCCTCGACGTCATCTGATCCCATAATGGTACTGTAAAAGAGTGAAAAATGTGATAGGAACGGCCGCCTAGGTCTAATGGCTGATCCTGACCGCTATGCCACCACGTACGAGATGTTCTCCACGA
>NW_026267355.1:97074-106222 GCF_000697945.3 Frankliniella occidentalis | reverse complement strand
CTGAACAATCATGAAACAATGACCTACTAAAGGCTCTATTGTCCCTATTAATGAATTAGTTATTGATTAGGTACATGACGCAGCAAAGGAAGTTATTGCTGTAAAGTTACAGAGGATAACTCTGAGCACCACTCCAAACACTAATGACATCTAAATGAATTTTCTGCGTTAATTCCTTGGGAAACATCAGCTTAGGCACATCACTGTTGTTTATTAAGAGAATTGTTTAAAATTTGAATAAGATTTGGATGACAGACCCTACATTTAACCTACCATAATAGTTGCAACTCCTTTATCTTGCACGGAAAAGCCAATTTATCTTGAGGTGAGAGTGGGTCAAAGCACAGCGTCAGGTTTTGAATGCAGTGATATTAAGGGTTAATTTTTCAATTTTGAAAGGAAAATTGAAAACGAACTTGGTTGATCTTCCAATGCGGTCTTAGCCGGCACGGCGCGTGTCGTCGTCGTCTGCGTTTGTTGTCATCAGTGTTACCCGGTCTGTATGCATGAGGGACGTAAAATATTGCGGAAGTTTTTAATATCTGAATCGCATTTATTCATAATGCAGAGCAGTCGTAAGGAAGCCACATTGTTACCGTGTGAATTTCGTGCGTTTTCGTGTGAAGGGTGTCCCCTGTACGAGGAAAATGTCCTGTCACAAAGGGTTGTGTTTTCATCTTTGTAATTATGGCAATATATTGAAACGAGGGGAAGCGGGGGTAGGGGGGTACGATTTTAGGGACCGGAAACAGTATATGTGCTTGGCTGGGCCTGGTTGGAGTTGGTGGAAGGAACTTGGAGCAGGAGTATCGTCAATTTCACAATCGTCGTTGGGAGAGAAAAAATCTTTAAAATTTCATGCTACAAACATCAGTAAACAGCAATTTATTCTGAAGGATGACACTGGAGGGATCAGAAAAGAAAAGTAAGGACCCATTTATTAACTAAAAATCTCAAAAATTGACATCTCTGCCAGGCAGCAGATGAGACACAGTGACGTCTGAATGACGTCATAGTGACGTCGAAGGAAGAGAAATTCTGATTCTGACAACAGGTCAATCATGGCGGATCAACAAGGGCCCAGCAAAAACGATATTCAAGCAATTCTAAAACGCTTGCGGTCTCAAGGGCCTAATAAGGTTACTTTTAAACGCTTTTTCTTGTTCCTATTATTTCTATGTTATTTTGGTTGCCTCTTCATCAACTTCATATGCTGAAGAACATGGTGTCATACTTGGCCTTAAAACTGTTAACATATTTCACAAGTTTCCTGTCTACTTAAACGTCAAGTTTGATCATTCGTTTTACACTTCTAAATTCTTAATTCTTTCTCATACGGCTGTCGTTTTCCCCGATAGGAAAGTGAAAATGTTATGGAATGTTTTGGTTATGGGCATGTCTTCTAACTTTTCTCTGATATCTCGTTCACTTGTAACATTAACTTTTCTCTGTTTCCTTTTGTGCTTAGTCTTATCTTCCAATGTGATATTGACACAAATTTGTTTTTTTTCTAGATCTGCTTTGACTGTAGTGCCAAAAACCCAACATGGGCCACTGTTACATACGGCGTCTTTATCTGCATCGACTGTTCTGCAGTTCACCGCAGTCTAGGAGTTCACCTAACTTTTGTGCGTTCAACTCAATTGGACACAAATTGGACATGGATTCAACTTAGGCAAATGCAGCTTGGTGGAAATGCCAATGCTGTGAGTAAAAATAACTTAGTCTGATTTTATTTTGTTTTTATCTTTATACACTTATTATAAATGTCTGTTATTCCTTATTTCAGCACTCCTTTTTCCAACAACATAATTGTACAACAAATGACTCTAACCAGAAGTATAACTCTCGTGCTGCTCAACTTTATCGAGATAAATTACAAAGTGCTGCAATTCAGGCTATGAAGATACATGGAACAAAGGTTAGTTTTCTCTGAGTGGTACAGAACTGTACAATTCAGTCAAAATCTTACCTGATGATCAATTATTTGTAAACCTGCTTTAACCATTGACTTCCCCCAAATTCATCTTTCCCACTCCAATGTTTTACTTTATGCTGCTGCTGAAGTTATTTTACATTGACACTGTAGTTTTTTCTTTGGGACAGCTCCATTTGGCATCTTTAAAAGCTCTATCTAATAGGGAGACCTCTGCTAACTGTATGGTGAGCAGGGCTTGTAGCCATGCTTGATTGATTTAAAGTACCAATTTATATTTACATTCTAAACAGCTGTAAACAGCTAGACTAACAAGAGAAAAATTTCTACTCAATGTAGAATAGTTTGCCTGCACTTGAAAATTGATTTTCAGTTAATATTAGCTGTTGTTGTTTTCTTGTTGCCCCAGATTTAACCATGTAGTTTCCCATTCTTGTCAGAATTGAGACAAGGTTTTTAATGTGAAGGTTGCATGCCTGGTAGCTGAGGCCGTGAGACTATGGCTTATTCCTAAAAAGCAGTTTTCAAAATAATGTTTCTTAATTAATATTTGAAAATGATACCTGTTTTTTTTCTTTTTCTTTTTCACTGGAGTATGTAATAAATTTTTTAAAAACAACAATAGTAATAATACTAATACTAACATGAGCTGGTACAAACTTTTGCAAGTGTTAACATCATTAAATATTTGTATTGTGTGTCACATTTTCTTTTTCAGCTCATGATAGATTCTGCTCATGAATCTCCAGCAGAGGAACCAAAGAAAGAAGTTGACTTCTTTGAGGAACATGAGAAGTTTCAGCTTTCTGATAATAATACTATTGTGGTTAGTAACAGTAGCATCATTTGACACTAGGGAAATATGAATCCATAATAACTCTTCAAAATTTCAGGCTCCAGCTGTTGCTCCAATCAGCACTCCAGCATTTCAAGCACCACCCTCGAGTGCAGCATCACTTTCAGGAGGTGCACCAAGTGTTGCAGGTATTCTTTCCCCTTCTAGCTTAGCGGAACCAGATTCTGAAAGGAAACACATTATCGGAAATAGGAAACCTGTAGCAAAAAAGAGTGGTGTAAGTATTTCATATTAGTATTTCAAAAGTTAAAGAGCTCTAAAGCAATTATTTCCTTTATCTATATTTTTCTTTTTGCTGTAGCTCGGTGCCAAGAAAGGATTAGGTGCTCAGCGTGTGAAGACAAATTTTTCAGAGATTGAGCAGAAGGCTGCCTTAGCTGATCAGATGAAAGAAACAGCAGCTCATGAAGCAAAACTTCAGGCTGAACGCACTGCAGAGGAAGAGGAAAAGCAGGTAAAGCAGAAAAATAAGTACTAAATTCCCTCTCTCATCCTTTGTTTTCGTTATTCTTATTATTTCAATTCTATTTGTTTAAGATTGCCTCCATGAGACTGGCTTATCAGGATCTTAGTGTAGCTCAAAAGAAAGAAGAGGATAAGTTGCGCACAGTTGACCCGAAAAAGGCCACTCAAATGGAAAGATTAGGAATGGGCTTTGCCACTAGAAGGTGAGGTAAAATTATCTTTAGTGGGCTTTTGCTTAGCACGTCTAGAGATCTTACCTTATTTTTTTATGTTTTCAGTGGCATAAGTCATAATGCTACGAATGATATGCAAATGATTGAGCAGGATGCCCCTGTGAAATCATCATCATCATCTTCGTCTTATGGAAGCCTCCGTAAATCCTTGTATGAGCGTGATGATGATGATGACTTCCCATTTACAGGCTTTGGCTCGTGAGTATTTCCCTTTCCTTTTACGTAAGATTGATCTAGTTTTGTGGCCTTCATTTGAGAAATTCGAGAATTAATTTACACTTACGTAGTACAGTACTTACTTTGCATTAACTGCCCAACAGATATAAGAATGAAGGCAAGTCGATGGATGTACTTGTAACATTAATTAGAGAAGTGGAGAGGGATCATGATTGGGATACTGATAATGATAGAGAAAGAGATCGTGAACGTGAAAGGGAGAGGGACCGTGAGCGCGAGCGCGAACGTGAGCGTGAGCGAGAGCGTGAGCGGGATCGAGATCTTGAGCGTGAAAGGCAGAGAGAGAGAGAGGCCGAAAGAGACAGGTACAAGAGTGGCTCTAGTGGAAGCTGGGACCGATCAGGTAATGGAGGAGCTTCGCGGTCCCATGACTCTACACCTAGTAGCAACGAAGCTCAGAAAAAGTTTGGAGGTGCTAAAGCCATCTCTTCGGACCAGTATTTTGCTGATTCAGATGCAAATTCTGTGAGTACACCAGAAAAAGAATTCCTGAGTTAAAGCTCTGTACCTTAATAATTTAAATTTTCTGTTTGTTTGTTACAGTGGGAGCGCAAGGCAAACCTCTCTAGATTTGAAGGTTCAACTAGTATATCGTCTGCTGATTATTTTGGTAATGGATCATCATCCAATATGGGATCACATGGGGGATATGGCAATCAAATGACTGCTCCTGATTTGGAGGATATGAAAGAAAGTGTACGGCAGGGTGTTACCAAAGTAGCAGGAAAGTTGAGCTCTCTTGCAAATGGAGTAATGTCTTCTCTACAGGTATTACTTTATTGATTATATGTATTTATATACAATTCTGTATCTTGAATTGAATTTTTCATGGCTCACCTCTTTTCTCTCTTGCTTTGTAGGATCGTTATGGTGGTTACTAATCTAATGCCACCTTAGATGGATGCCTTGGCTTAGAATTCCCACCACAATTTTATTTTACATGATGCTTATAGTAATGTGTTATGTGATAGTAATGATTGAAGAAGCTGTGGAGCTTTATTTCAATTAAAACTTTTGAATTTGTGGGTCTTTGATAAGATTTGTGCCTCATGAGTTCTGTCTTTAAAATGAGTTTAGGAGTCAAGTTTGACCTGTGTTGTCATACCTGCAAATGTCTCGGTTAGCTCAGAGGGGTGTTTCTTTGTTGTGGGTACACTTATGACACTAATAACACCATTCCAATCCATCCTAGATAGTCAAGAATCTATTGCTAATGTAAAATTTCCAGAGATATTGAAGAGATGTATTCCACGCACTTTTACTTTTTTTTCTTTCTGTGTACATATTTTCTATGTGTTGTTTGTGAGTCTTGACATGTTGATATTGAAATTATGTATGTGACAAGGAATCACCCATGGCACTTGTTGAAACAATTTTTACTACAATTTATAGTGGATGTAGGGTAGTTTTTATTAATTTTTGTTACACCTTATAAATTTAGAACTATAAAATATTTTAAAATATAGTTTTTTCCCCTATGATTGAACTAGTGTATCTTTCAGACTACTCAGCTCACAACAGAGAATGTCTCTTTTGGAAGACTTCATTAGCATTCAAGAATAAAATCATATTTTTTCCATGAATTTTTTTCCAATCTTGTATTTCATCTGTGATGTGATGAATCCAATAGCTTACTAATATTGTACCATGATGTTATGGCTTTGTTTGGCATGTGACATGTAAGCTTCAGAGCAGTACTAAGTACTGCTCTGAAGATGCAAGCTAGGTTTCTGCATACAGCAGGTGTATCTCTCTGTGCCATGTCTATGAAGTACTGATTCTATATATCATTACTATTTTTTCTCTTTATCTTTCCATTGGTTCAATTGGCAAGAATTTTTCAGAAAGATCTAAAAAGTTACAATTTTTTGTAGATTACTTTTGCTGACTAGATGCGAAACTCACCTAAACAATAGTAAAATGTGGTGTTTGTAAAGGAGTGGGCAATGTTTGTGTAAGAATATTAAACTAAATTATGCAAAAACAATGTTCATAGGGCTTCCACTGAAGACTTAAACCTTTTGTTATTTTTTAAACAAACTTCTACATGTAGGTGTTGGCATGAACACTTTAGTGTGAACAGAGGGCAGTTGGAGGTTAGCATAGTTAACTAGTTTGAATATCTACCCTTGAAATTCTCATGCACTACAACCAAAGTGAATGGAAGGGAAACTAGGTAAAGGTTTTGCATATTTCTATGCATCAAATTTCAACTGGTTCTGTTACTGAGAGGTAATTGAGTGGTTTGCAGTGTGCATCAAGGAATGACCTGTTATCAATGTTAACTGTCAAGTATGCTCACTTATTTATAAAAGAAAATGACCATTTGGTTTAGTTTTAAGAAGAAAGGGGTAAACTCTTATGCTGCCATCTCCTACCAAACCTACTATTAGAAACTTGTAATGATTAATCTCATTTTGAAAAATGTCTCTTTTGTTTTGATTTTCCTTAGAATTCTCAATTGAATTCAAAGTAGGTTTTACAAATTTCAATGCTTTTTTCACATTGCCTCGTTAAACATAGGTTGTGTGTTACTCTGTTGGCATGTCTTAATGACTTGGTATGCCACAGAGCATTGACCTTATTCAGCACTGTAATGCTATTATTAATGTATGCCTGTCACAGTTCATTCTGTAACAATTAAGGCTGGTTACCTTTTTAAGATATTGGGCAAAGTTGCATATGTTCATGGGGGGATCCAAATAAAGATGCCTTTCATGAAATCTTCAGTTCTTTGATAAATGAAAAAACCTTGACAGCCAAGAAAAACTGTCCTTTGCACATCCTCTCTCAAAGTATGGCAGAAACTTCAGTGGACATCACTCATTCTTCAACTTAGTGGTTTATAAAAATACATTTTAAGGGACTCGCAACAAAGAAAAAAACAAAAATTGTATATTTCAGGTTCACAAAATTTTACAAGTCTTAAAATCATAGCATCACTTTCACAACAAATAGTAAGCAGTAGCTGTGCATAGTTGCAGAGTGTTTACAAAACAATGTAATGGGAGAACATTTTGTTTGGAGGGGGATAGAGCAGAAACATGCTGTGATGGATGCAAATTTCCATATGAGATGAGGAGGAACAGTTTTATTGCCAGGTGGTGGGTCTTCCCTTCCAGCCTAGGGAGGAATAGCCTACAACCGGCGTCTCCTCTCACGTCATAAGTCTAGAACCATGACAGCACCTATTGTATCGATAGGGGAGGAAAACAGTCCACAGCTTCAGTCGGTCGGCGAACAAGACGAGCCGTTTCCAATGTTGTGAAGCGTAATCACTATTGGATACCATACCAAACGCAAAGCTCGCCCTCCTCTTCGGGCAATGCGATGCGGCCAGCGAGCGCCGTGGCAGAGGCCGTGGCAGAGGCCACACCCCAGGCGGGCGGAGGCTGACAGGCGCCCTACAGGCGCACGCTGCCCTGCAGGTCATCCTGCGGCCCGAGGCCCGGGGCGTCGTGTACGGCCACCTCCTCATCCGACTCCAGCTCGCGGCCGAGGCGCGGCGTGAACGAGGCCGAGTCGCGCCCGCGCTGCGGTCTGTTCATGGCTGGGTAGTCTGCGGGCCAGAGACGATGGTCAGACCAGGTAATGCATGTGTTCCACAACTTGCAGGTGTTTGATCGGAGAGTTGAGCACTCTGAAGTATGAGTGACAAGCTGGGAATTTAACACTAGAAGGACCGGAGGGGTCAAAATGACCCCTTTTGATTTTTAATTGCCAAAGGAAACACGAATTATTTTTTGACCGATTCATCACTTTCCGACTTTTCATGTACTACCGAAAGACGCTTGGACGCAAAATATGAGGTCTCTGCGACAAGAATTTTCGAAGATATTACTACTTATACCTAGAAGGACCGAGGGGTCATTTTGACCCCTTCTCGAGATTCTATAGGTGTAAACTGACGAGGACTTACTTTTCCTTCATAAGGCTGACCGTATTTGTTTTATACGGCCGCTTATGACTTGTGGCCGGCCATGTGACACTTTTTAACTCCTTCAGTAGGCGAAGGTAGGCAACACGCACGTCATAGAACCCCGTTTCTAAATCACATCACATCCAAGGTTTAGTGGTGGTAGCGTCACGGGAATCGTGTTCTGATGGCAAAGGGGGGCATCTAGCACACAGTACGGGTGGTTTTGCGAATGCCAAAACTGCCACGCACATTGTTGTCAATGCCAAATTGGTAAAAAATGAAGTGCTTTTGTATGGATCACACTCCCACTTTTAGAGTACTAATGTGTTCTAAAAATCACGCACTTACAAATGTGTACTAAGTCGAATATTAATTTTGAAGTTTAAAAATGTCTAAAATGGTGCAAAGAGTTAGCAGAAATAGCTGTAAAATTGCAATAAAAAGGTTTTATGCCGTGCGGGTTGCCTACCTCAACGCACTTTGAACCTAACCAATGTCAACTCATGGCATCAGACACCTTGAAACACACACAACCTTAATCATGTGAAATAAAACTGCAGCCTTGAAGCCATAAAAACAGCCAAAAATCGTAGAGGGGTCAAAATGACCCCTCCGGTCCTTCTAGGTATACGAAAATCCCGGTCCTTCTAGTGTTAAGACACTGTGTTCTCAAAGAATTTCCACCCAAACGCCTGCAAGTTGCTACTTGCGACACTGTTGTAAAAAAAACTTGCAAGTGACTGAACTCTCAGGATGTCAGTTCGGTAGTCACCAACCTCTCACGTTCACGAGGGTCCACGCCGCGTTGTCGGTCTCGAAGCGCTTATTCTGCCGTCCGAGACGAGGCGACGATGACGGCATCCAAGAGGCCACTGTGAACACAGTCGTGGGTCGAACAAATGCATGCACCAGCCGCACCAGCCGTAACACTACAGAAGCGCCAATGCGCGTAAATGCGCATGAACTGCAGTACTGGGCATTGACATGGGGATTGGGTAAAAAAGTAATACACATAGTGCATCTTTTGCGCATTAGTACGTAAAATGAAGGCAAGTGATTACAGCAAAGTAGGGAAGTAATGGAATAAACGTTTGGCAGCCAACTCCCCTAGTCCGCGCCCCTACAAATGTTCGGGGACGCTCAGGCTGTAGGGCGGGCCACCCCTTGCGGCCGCCGGCTCCACACAGCTGCTGGGCGGGCTGGCCTACCCAGCGCACCGCAGGCGCTACCATCAAGAAGAGCATCGCACACGTCTTTTCCTCCCCCTCTGGCCCTGGTAAAGCTAGGGAACTCATCACGTAACTCGAAACACTAAAGATAACACCATTCAAATAACCCCTTACATTTTCATCCACGTTAACCATTAATTTTTACCAAGGTAAAATAGTGCAGTTTTACATGTGGGAGGCAAGGCAGGTGCCCACCAAACGTCTGCTCTCTCCCGCCGGGTGAACGTCGCCTGTCACAGGCACGGTTTTATGGAGGGCGATCGCCCCCCCCCC
>NW_026267355.1:90006-97024 GCF_000697945.3 Frankliniella occidentalis | reverse complement strand
TGCCCAAATAAATGGCCAAGACGTTTATCGACAGTGCTCTGCTGGCTTATAGTCATTTGTACGAACGGCATGAAATTGCTACACGTGCGAGACAGCATTGCGAGTTGCCTTCTCCAAACGCACCCTCCTCACAATGACGTGACTTTCCTCCTAGATGACAATCTACAATGACATCTACTCGGAGGTGTCGACGTAGATGATGGCCCATGTGACGACGAGGCCCGTCTCTCACGGCGGGATGGGAGCGGGCGTCATTGATTTGGCGCAAGTGACGAGCGGCAGCACGGCACGCTCGTGGCCGTACAGACGGTTGTCTACCCGCCTCTTCGTGTGCAGCCGAGCGGCCTAGTAAGGCCTAGTGGCGGGCGCTCAAAGTTCAAAGCTAACCAGTAGCCCGGCCGACAGCATCCTGTTCGCGCGCACGAAGCCGCTCTTGCCAGCGCCAGGCTCAGGCTAGCTCTGGCTGGCCGCCTGGCCTTCCCTCCCCTTGCGTGCCTTGCGGTCGTCAGCAGTGGTGTAGGTTGGGTTGCCTACCCGGCGGCTGCAAGGCGCTGACACTCATCTTCAGAGCCACGCGAGACCATACCCGAGATCGAATCGCAACATCTCAGCAGGGAGTAGTGGGTGGGCCCGGGGCGCAGAGCAGAGGAAGAGGAATAACGGGTAAAATGAAAGTTTCTGATTGGTCGAGACAAGGGTCATTTAGTACTCTCTTAGGACCAAAAAATAATGTACGGAAGAAAAAAAATTGCCAGATTTTAATGATTACAGAACAGATAGTGTACACAGTGTAGGTACATAAAAGGTACTGGGCACGCGGTCTTTTAAATGGTTTCTTGCTTTTGATTGCTTTTTGAACAGCCTTGTCAGTCAATAAGCTTAAGTCAAACTTACATACACGAAGCATGTGATGTAAAAATAAAAACATGACTGATTTACTTTCATAAAATTTTACCGCACAGTTATTTTAAGAGTTCATCTTTTACATCCTTTACTTTCATGCACAGTATCTGTTTACATACAAGATATCTACCAAGTTCATTGAAGAAATCGCATATCTACATCATACTTAAGTAGACAGTGATACAGAATCTAAGGAAATAAGGTAACAGGTACAAATTCATTGATTCTAAAGAAAGTGTAGAGGTACCTACATAAAAATACCTAAAACTAGGGGACATATTACATGTTTCGCGTGTTTTGATTGATTTAAGCAACTCACGTAGATTAATGTTAGGTTGTCATAAAACTTTGTAGCGTGATTTCAGACCATGATGACCTGATGTCTGTAGTTTCATCAATTCTTCCTTTATCAACCTTGTGATTTCAGTTTTAGCTTTCATCACAGCCATCTCATTAGTACTTTCAATGGCGAGGAATAACTTTCTTTCATTTTCAGGAGGTGCTTTGCCTTGTGGGTAGAATGTTCCACGGACAGTAATACCAGCCTCTGAATATTCACTAATCTGAGCAAGGGCCTCCTGTTAAACAAGAAATGCAACATTCCCATCATCAGTTTAGTTGTAAAAAATTGGAAAAACAAAGAAAAATACTATGCATGCACATATTTTGTCAACTAATGAGGGTAATAACTTTACCTTTGATGTGACTCGCCACCGTGCCTGTTGTGGAAAGTCATTAATTTCCAATTCCTCTTCATACTTTCTGAAGGTTTCAGGTTCCTCTTCTTTGACCTTCTCATCCTCCTCTTCTTTGGGTTGATAGTTTAACTTTGAGTTTAACTTTGCAGCAAGTTGCTCAGCTACAGTCTTAGCCTGAAAGTTAATTAAGGAATGATTAGTAAATATTTCTATTTAATATCACTACAAACACAGGTACTACGTAATTTGGTATACCGTAATAAGGGGTTGTCCTCCGGATGTAGCACCTTTCAGAATGGCTTCTGCTGTAACTTGTGTCATAACCTTAGCATCCACACCCAAATTTTTAGCAACTTGTATTCTTGAGGCCAACTTTTTGGCAAGTTCTAACTTATCAGATGGACCAGTAACTGGTGTTGTTCCAGTTGCAGGGATAACTGAAATAGTTAAATAAGATAATTAAAGTTTCAAATACAATGTAAAAGAAGCTTGACTGCATCGATTATTGAACTTAGCATTTCAAATAACTCACCTGGCATTCCTGGAGCACCAAGAGCACTAGCTTTCACCTCTTTGACTATTCGTTTGGGAGCCATAATACTTTCAATTTGCTGATCTATATCATTTTCCAAATCCTCATCATCTGAATCTTGCAAGCCTATTTATTTAAAGTAAATGTCAGATTACAATTCGGTAAATTGTCCAGTTTTAATTAATAGTATTCATATATCAGGAAAATATAGTAAAATAAAATCTTTTGGTGTCACCAAGTTTCTTACCAAGAGCAGCCTTCTGGAACTTCTTTCGCTCGGCAACACCCTGAGCTTCGTTTTCATCAAATTTGAAACCACGCCCAGAGAAGCCACCACCAGTGTGGATCTTTTTGCCTTCCTAAAATTGATTTATATTTCTTTTTTAACTTCTAACACCAAAGTAAATGAAGCAAACAGAAATGTATGTGCAGACAAAAACTTACAGCAGCTGCTCTAGCTTTACATCTGTCCCACATGATGCGAAGTGCGTCAGGAATTGCCACACCCGAGAGCTCAAAAGCTCGGATTATATCACCTGCACATCGTTCTTGATCTGGTGTTAAGAATGTATAAGCATAACCTTTGTTACCAGCTCTGAAAAAATCAAGACATATAATTGTTGCAGTGTAACTCACAATTTACAAGTTTAGAAACTTGATAAAATTATTATATACCTTCCTGTTCTCCCAACTCTATGAACATAATCTTCATAATGGTTGGGACAGTCATAGTTCACAACAAGAATAAGGTTTTTTACATCTAAGCCTCTGGCACAGACGGATGTAGCAACCTAATAAGAGATGTACCACAAATTCAAAACTTAATATATGAGGATGGATATTGTAGTGTATCACACAATTCTGAAAGGTAGTGGAAACTTACCAACAATTTCACCTTCCCAGATTTAAAATCAACAATAGTTGAATCTCTATCAAACTGGTCAATACCACCATGAAGAGACATACACGGATATGAAGCCTTCATCAGATCTTTTAAAAGTTCATCAGCAGCTTCTTGCTTATCAACAAATACTATGACTCCTCCTTGAGGGTGATAAATACCTAGGAGCTCTAAAAGCTTCAAAAATTTCTGCTCCTCATCCAAAACTACCACATGCTGTTCAACATCCTTACAAACAACACTTCGTCCACCAACCTGAACATATTTATGAATTGGAACAAAACTAAATTAGAAATGTCAGAATAAGATTTATTACAGAATGGGATGGGTACCTCACCTGGACTTCAATGGGTTTGTTAAGTATTCTTCTAGCCAGAGCCTCCATTTGTCTGGGGAAAGTAGCACTGAACATGACTGTCTGTCGGTCAGGTCGAACATTTTCAATGATTCTCATTACCTGTGGCTCAAAGCCCATATCAAACATACGGTCCGCCTCATCCAGAACTATGTAAGTTACTCTCCTCAAATTTGTCACTCGACCTAAAATAGTATTAGTTAAAATTTTAAAGAGTTGCAGGAACATTTCTTTGAAATTAATTGCAGCTTATATAATATACTTACCACTGTTTGCAGCCAACATATCAATCATGCGACCAGGTGTGCAAACAATTATTTCTGCACCTCTCTTTAATTCTGCTATTTGCTCTGAAATTCCTGTCCCACCATAAACACAAACAACACGTAACCCAAGAGGTTTTGTGAACTTCTTACATTCACGGCCAATTTGCATACATAACTCTCTTGTTGGACTCATAATCACAGCTGAAACAAACACCCAAAATTATATTGCCTGTTAAAAGATGGTGTAATAGGGAGAAATTTTAATCAATAGATAATTAAACAAATTACTTACCATTAGGACCATCCAATTCCTCAAGAGGTGGTTGGTCCATGATGTGCCTCAACATAGGAAGAACAAAGGCCAGTGTTTTCCCCGAACCCGTCTTGGCAATACCAATGAGATCTCGACCTGACATAATAGCAGGGATTGCTTGAACTTGGATTGGGGTTGGTTTCTCATAATTATGCTTTTTAAGAACCTCCAACATTTTTTTACTTACACCACAGTGTGCCCATGTTTTGATTGGTCTTGGGCAACCCTTGCCTTTAACTCGAATGCCTTCCAATTCCTAGAAGAAAGGACAGGTTAATGACAACCACAATATATTACCAGAACAACTTCAAACATGAAAATAAGTATGATTTGAACCTCTTTGTAAGCATCAACTTCTTCTTGTGTCATGCGAGCAATCTCTGGAACCTCTACATAAAAACTTTTACGGAATGGAATATATTCTTGAATGCTGTGATCAACTTTTGCCAACTCTTTTTTCTGTTTATTGGCTAAATTAGCAGCAGTTTCATTTAGATTTTCTTCTTCTTCTTCAGATGAATACTGTCAATTTAACAGAGTAGTATAAGCATTGATAAAAGTGATTGAAAAACACTTAGATTCACTTACCAGAAAATACACTTACTTCTAAACCATCCTGATTCTGTTCTATTAGCTCTCCCTTCTTTTTGTCTGACTTCTTCTTTGCTACACCTGACACAATCACCACACCAGATGTCTTAGCTGACGCACTAGCATTTTTGGCATCCTGTTTGTTGACTTTCCTAACTTCTTCCTGAACTCCCTGAAAATGACAAAAAATATTAAAATATAGATAAAAATACACACAATAAAGAGCAATTTATTTGTGTTGTGATGAGAATATGTTGATTATTAATAAATAGGGATTCAAAATAATAAAAAGTAGGGTGTAATTATTTACCGCCATAAATGCATCTAATGGGTCTATTTCATCATCATCATCTATGGTTTCTTCTTTCTTCTCAGAATCTTCTTCATCTCCTCCAACCTCACCCCCAGCATCGCCATCATTATCTTTATCCTTATCCTTGTCCTTATCCTTATCATTGTCTTTATCATTATCATTAGCCTTTTCATCATCTTTTTCAGTTGAATCTTCGTCATTTTCTTCGGAATCTTTCTTTTTTTCCTTTTCTTTCTCATCTTCTTCATCATCGTCATCATCCTCTAGATTCCATTTGCGCCCTGATGCCACAATGTTACTAACTGTATGAGAATTGTGGAATCAGTCATTAGAGTTTTCTATGCATTTAACATACATGAGAAATTAAATGTGTTTCATACTTACCAGCTGCTGTTGCATTTTTAACAATTTGTTTAACTCCCTCGGCTGTCTCAGCTTTTTTCCGTTCTGCTCGCCAAAGTTCTATTCTTTCCCTGCGTTTCCTCATTTCTTCTTCTAACCTTTTTTGTTCAGCCTCCTACAAAATATAGTTAACAAACATGTACTTTCTTTTTACTAAGACAAACTATTAGTTATAATTTAATTTTTTCTCTAAAATTGATATTGTGTAAAACACTGTTTTTCAAAATTTGGTTTTGGGAATAGTTTATACCTTATCCAAGTTGGCTGGGTTGAAGGGCTCATCATCTTTATTGTCTTCGACCTTATCCTTTTCCTTGTCCTTCCTTTCCCGATCCCGGGACTTGGAGCGAGACTTCGATCTTGAATCTTTAGAAGATTTGACTTTGGATTTTGAACTGGCATTACGTTTACTTCTATCCTTATCCCTTTCCTTATCTTTCTCACTAAAAAAAAGAAAAGATTATACACCACATGTAACAGCAAAGCAAAAGAATTTTACTTGAACAACTAGACGACTACAGATGCTGCAGATACTTACTGCTTCCTGTCCCTGCTGCGAGAACGCCGATGTCTATCTCTGTCCCTATCACGGTCCCTGTCCCGATCTCTTTCCCTTTCTCTATCTCTCTCTCTGTCACGTTCTCTTTCTCGTTCCCTTTCCCTTTCACGTTCCCTGTCACGAGAACGGCTACGACTTCGGCGCCTCTTCTTACGGTCCCTTGATCGACTCCGAGACCGCTTTCTATGATGACTGCAAGAAAGTCATTGATCAGTTATAAACACCTTGCATACATAATCATTTTATAATTTGATGATAATACTTTGATAGACATTGAACTATGACCAAACTCAAGAGAATATTTAAGAAAATATAGAATGTAGCATCTGACAAACTTATTAACAAGTTGCATGAACAGTGAAACATTGTAGGTATGTGTAAATTGGAATTTAGGTCGGAAAAAATATACGTTCAGTACGGTCAGCAAAATTTTAAGAAAAAAACGCTCTAACAGCGACACCACCTTGCCTTCATAAACACCAAAAAGAAACTCTACAGCAATTATACTTACTCGTTTCGAACCATTCTTGAGGAGTGTCTGATCTAACTTGATTATCACAGTGAGCGCAATGTGTGAAAAAAGGTGAATACAACAGTGCCTAGATGAGTTGCGAGAAACAAATGTATGTAAATATAACAAAATAACCTAAAAGCGGGTGTTACTGTTTAGTTTCGATGCCCGGCGGTGCCCAGGCGACTGCCTGCTAAACCAGCGGGCCTCTAAATGGCGTGACGTCACGGGGGCGTTTCAATATCTTGCCAACCTAAGCGTAGGGATATAGAGGGAAATTTCCCTAGTCGCTCATTATTTCGATTGGTAGAATCGGCCCCCGGCAGACCGTACTTTTGAAATTGCTAAGTGTGAAGCAAGTGTTGTGATTTAGAAATGAATTTCGTTTTGTAATAAAAACAATTTAAAAATTAAATAGCCAAATGCTTGTTCATAAAAATACATAAAGATTGGTCAGGTTAACAGCGGAATAAAATTCGAAGTTTAAACTATTTGTATTATATTTCAAAGAAACAACTCAATAGAGCAAGACATAGTCATATTTTCAGTATAAATAAAACAAAGTGAAAGAAAAAATAATTTATACTCTGCTCCTGTGGTAAACTGCTTTGTAGTCCACTGCTTTCATGCGTGCCCTCAGATGTGTGACTGATAGTGCATCAACCTGTTGAGAA